>NC_056749.1:828624459-828774459 GCF_019279795.1 Protopterus annectens
TCCTTTAAGGACTTTCAACTAGGCAAGTCATTTAGTTTATATTTAGGAAAAAGTTTAGGTCTGGAATCAATAGTTTCAATTCAATGTCTTGGTACAAACTTTCAGTTACACATATATTAACAAAATCTTTTACTAATCTTTTTATACAGGGAATCCCACAACAGACACATGCTCCTAATAGGAGCAGACCAACACAAATAGCAATCAAAATATTCATTAGGATAGAACCCCACCCACCAAACAGACTCTGGAAAAGTTCGTCAGTGGGTTTGGGCCTGGATTCAGTCATGGCGATACCTGCTGTATTACCTCTAGGTGGTCATTAATCTCGTGTCAATTGTCTGGTATGAATGCACAGCATTCTTCTTTGATAAGCGCTCACGTACCACCTCTACCGCCCATGGGGTGAAGTCAAGAGCCATTGATTTTGTAGCACAACAGTTCTCATTGCATTCAGTTTATCAGTCACTAGTTCGAGAGCAGAAAAAGTTCGTTACTCATTACTTGAAGCTTGGCAGTTTTTCAACTCCCAGATCGGTTTGACTGCTCCATATGCTGGAAATATTCAGCCCAGGATATCTTACTGTCCTCAAGTCCATATGAGTCAATTTTTTTTATCTTTCATGGAATGATGGTTCTTCCAACCAGCTTGATTTTCCCATTGGATTTACAGGTTTCGATTGGATCTTCAGGTTTGGGCTACATCTCTTACATTTCGTATCTTACCTAGAGGTAATTCTGCAGTATGCCTTATAGCTGGAACCAGATAACCCAAAAACAACTGCGGACCAATTCTCAGGTAGCCATTTGTATGCTTTTTCCCACAAACAAAATAACAGTTTTTACTTTGGTACTGATCGCGGGTTAATTCTGAATGAAACATTTTCTTGTCCAATAACAGACAATTGTTTATACCAAAACAGGAGTTTTCTGCACATCACTTAATGTTGTTTTCATTAAGCTCAAATATGAATCATAATTTGTGTTACAAACAGTGCCTTTATCTTTAGCTTTAATATAGCATTTATAAGATATAGTTATGTTACAGTTACTCAACCCACTTGGAGTGTATCATTCTTATAGAAACATACAATTCCCCTCTGTGTAATAGGCAAATACAATGCAATTTTGTCCTGTGATCTTACAGAACCTGTATCAAAGTAATTTTCCCAAGTCTCATTTATCCCCAAGGGGACAGCCGGACATCAACAGTCCTCCATATGCTGTTGGTATGGCAGTACAAACCCAGCAATTTGAAATGTTCATAGTCTCTACATATACACGCTTCCATAGCTAGGTATGTGTTAAAGTTTGGATGCCAGTCTATAGACAGTTCATCACGTTTCTCCACTTTCACTTGTGTGGTTATATGTAGGAAGAACCACAACAAAAGGAAAGTCATCACAATCATAGTCAATAAATGCATAGTTAGCAAGATGATTAAACAATATCTTCGGGGTTGATCTGTATTTTTACTCATTTTGCTCTTGGCCATCCTGCCTTTGTTGTGTGTCAGTCACAAAATGTTTATCAAGTTGAAAATTCTTTACCGGTTTACAGTGCGTCAGGTGGACCCAGGACAACCTCTCAGCAACTTTGACTGCAGTAGGCGTTGCCAACAGTACCTGGTACGGTCCTTCCCACTTTGGACTCGCCCAATTCTTCCTCTTCGTGACCTTCAACCACACCCAGGAACCTGGGGTCAGCACTGCTTCCAACGGTCTGGTCTGTCTTTTATCTGAAAAAGAGTTCAACTGCAAAACAGTTTTATTTGTTAACAGTTTCTTTATATAGCTAGCTAATGAGCTGTCAGCCTCTAGTTCTGCAGGCATGAGAGCTTTCCACTGTGGCACATAATATGCCCTTCCAACTATCACCTCAAAGGGGGTCAAACCCTTTACATTTGGAACTGTTCTCATGCTCAGCAGTGCCAAAGGCAAACAGCAAATCAATTCTTCTGTGTTTCATTTTTTAATTTCTCAACTTGTTTTTTAAAATTCCATTGTACCTTTCCACCAGTCCTGCAGACTGTGGGTGGTGCACAATGATTCTTCAAGGAGATCCCAAGAATCTCCCAAGTTGGTGAATCGTTTGATTAACAAAATGTGTCCCATTGTCACTATAGATTCTTTCCGGTATGCCAAATCTAGGAATTATTTCTTTTATTAGGGCCTTTGCCACTGTTGCTGCATGCGGATTTTTAGTCGGAAAAGCATCTACCCAATTGGAAAAGATGTCTCAAATTACGAACAGTACATTTTCCCTTGACATTTGTTCAGTTCTATGAAATCCATACAGATAATATCGAACGGATTTAGTGGTATTGGAAAACTCCCTTGCTTGGGCTTGATGCTCCTTTGCATGAGTTTGTTACTGTATCACATGCTCCCCAAAATTTTTGTGTAATGTTTGTGAATCCATATGTTTGGAATATTGATTTACTAACTGTACCATCCCCTGTTGAGACATGGCACTGCCCATGGCTCAACAAAGCTGCATATCTAAATAAATTAGGCGGCAATATTGTTTTTCTCTTTGGAGATATACAGTCCATTTTCGAGGATTGCACCTCATTTCTCCCATTTTTGTTTCTCAGCTTTTGTAGTTAATGTCTGCATCGTTTTTAACATTTCTAAATCTAAAATCTCAGAGGGTTGTAATTTCTCGGTTAAAAGTAAAGTTTCTGAGTCTGAGGCTGCTTGCTTTGCAGCTGCATCAGCTTTTGCATTTCCTTTTGAAATTGCATCCTGCTGTTTTGTATGAGCTAAACATTTACAAATAGTTACTTTAGTAGGTAACTGAATGGAATCTAACAAGTTCAAAATAAGTTGCGCATGATTAATCGGTTTGCCAGTAGATGTTATCATTCCCCTATTTTTCCATTGCTGTGCAAAAACATGCACTGTAGAGAAAGCATACTGACTGTCAGTATATATGTTCACACATTATCAAACTAGATCCCTACTACAGTGCACATATAGCATCCATATATGAATAATACTCCTACTAGTATGACAAATAACTATGGCAAGTTGTAAGTAAATATACATATGTACGCCTGTTTGCTTAAACTTAATACATATGAGAAATGAAGATCTATGGATTCCATACAGAACAGATTTAGTACTAATAATAACCATTCATATGGAGTCACAAACATAACAGGTACACTGTAAAATTGGCACACCACTAAAGCCTTATGAAGCTTATCGTATACAAGAATATGTTACTAGTGACTATAACAGTATAATAGAAGTTGTAAATGATTAAGGAGCTAGACAGAATGAATACTTGTGATATTGTTGGACAAAAATGTATTTACACTGAACAGACTCTGCTAATAACAGAGCTAATTTAAGACTAAGGATCTTGTTATGTTATTTGTACCCCTCCCTCTTTCTGTGATTACTGTTTACCGGATATAAGGACTTCTGATTGAAGTTTAAATGGTCTTTAAATCCCTTTCTTAACTATTTACTGCATGTTTAGTTATATCATTAAGTTAGTTTTACAGCCTTATGTCTAACTCTGAGGACACCTTGCCCCTGTTGGCATTTTACACATAAATATTCCTTTATTATCCAACTCTGCATACATATTTATATATCTGTAGACTACAGCCAATTCAGTAAAACAGGAAGACAGTGTAGTAAAATATGTAAGTGCTATCATATAGTTTTCTTTTGATGTATGTGACCAAATACTGGTTACTTCATATGAACAAAGTTTGCTATATTTATGATTTTATCTAGTTACTCTTACTGTGACATCCTGCTGCAGTTAAACTAAATATCTCTTACTGACATCTGTTGTGTTGCTAGATAAATTGTGTATGCTTAGCGTGTGTTAGTGTAATTATTTATGCATTTACAATACATACTTTATACAACATGGGGAAAGGGAAGTTAAACAGACCATAATAATCCCGCTTAAGCGTAACTAAAGGTGCCCTGAAATAAAAACTATTTTTTATGCTAAACTATGTAAGTATGATCCATAAAAAGTATGCAGGAACATTATGTTACATAAAAGCTGTAAGCGATTGATGGAGGTCGAACCTTACAAATGCGCTCAAGGAGTCCCCAGCAATAGATATCCTACTGAAACCTCGTAGAAGATATGTTCCTTGCTTGACACGTGGATCTGCCTTAGAAAGGAAAAAAAGACATTTTAAGCATTTTAAACAGTTTTAAACCTGCTAAACGGACTGTGTTGAAGCTGGATTAGTGAAGCGGCAGCTGTCACTGAAGCCTCCGGTGAGTAAACTGAGCTTATGAGGGGTAAATCTGCTGAAACGCTTGTATTGGAAGTTTATGAGTTTATAAAGTTTCAGGAACCTTGTTAAATACTTTAATGAAAGTCTCTTTTGCTTCACTTTGAGAGGTTGCAGTATATTTAATGTCATTTTGAAAGAAGATCAGTGTGTTTGGAAAGCGCATTTGAAATCTGATGTTCCTTTTGATAAGGTCTGAACAAAACGGAGCTATTTTTTGTCTGTTCTCCTTAATAGACATGGGTAGATCTTGTGAAAAGGTTAATTTGTGGTTGTTCCACATGAAGTTTTTATTTTTTTTTGCTGCATATAGAATCTGTTGAGCAGTCTGGAAATTGAGTAGCTTTGTGTATATTTGGCGAGGAGCTAAGGCATCCTGACTTTTATGAAGCGCATGATGGGCTCTCTCTATTATTACATTTTTTTCACCTTCTGAGTGGAGAAGTGATTCAAATATTTGCTTTGTTGTAACAAGTAGGCCTTGACTGTCATAGTTCTCTGGGAGGCCTCTTATTAAAATATTATTCGTCTGCTTCTAGCTTCTAGATCTGTAAGTTTTGTCTGTAAATCCGATATAAGAGCTGTTTTGGCAGATCATCCGATAAGGACTGTAATTGAAAGTCATTAGATTGTACTTTTTGTTCAAGTGTGTCTACTCTGTCCAATATTTGATTGATGGATTTTCCTAAAGTGGAAAGTTGTTCCGAGAAACTTTGTATGGCAGAATGAATGGGTTGAAGGGCCTGTTTCAGCTCATCCATGTGAAAGCTGGAATCTTCTTTGGTGTTAATATTGCTTTTAATAGGCTCCACATTTTGTTTATTTGTTCTCTGTCTTTTTGAAAGAACATCTTTTTCAGGTGAAAAAATTGCTGAGGATTTGGCTTTTGTTGTTTGTATATCCATTGTAGTAGAGTCACTTGTCATTTTTATCTGTTTAGCCATATGGAGTTAGAAGTATTTCAAGTAGAAGCAGGCCTCCCTGGATCTCTTGTGGAAATAACACTGTGGAAGAGCCAGAAATGATGAAAGGCTGTTTTGAATATTGCCCACTGCAAAGGTAATGAAAGTACCAAAGATATGGAGGTAAAGTAGCTCTTTTCGAGGTATGTAGAATCCTAGAAATTGTAATTGAGGTAAGGAGCTCAGTGCACAAGCTGTTCCCTAGACGACCACCATTTTGGAATTTTGGATGAGATTTTCTTTGTACATATGTATAGAATTGTTAGGTTTTTTTTATGTTTGTTTTTGTACTTCTTCTTCTAAGGGGTTCGGGTGGGTAGGCACCGGGGCATGTCAGAAGGAGTACTTTGCTACTTTCTCCTCTACATTCAAACTTTTTACAGACACAAATCAGATGTGGATCTCCATCTCCCTTTTTTTCTATTGCAATTATAGTGCAGACTCTTTTCAACACACATTAATATATTCATATCTAATATTAAGACTCCAAATATATAATGTTTCCTTACACCCTGTTTAGGATTAACATACATGAGTTGGTCTGTTGACTCTTGGAATATCAAAGGCTTACAAAATACTGCTAAAAAAACTGCTACTCCACCTTGTTTTTAAATCCCAGGCTAGTATCTGTTTTCTCCAGGAAACTCACCTATCTAAAGAAGAGTGGGAGAATGTAAAAAATAGAAAATGGATTAGGTCTATAATAAGTGCTGGTGATAGCACAAATTCGAAGGGTGTGGCCATTATAATTAAGAAACAATTCCAGGAAGCTATTAACGAATTTAAATCTGATATAAATGGCAGATGGTGTTACTTCACTTCTACGCTCCCAGACTCCTCCAAACCAATTCTTTTCCTGAACCTATATGGACCATGCTCTCAACAACAAACTTTTATTTTAGAAATTTATAATATACTAAACTCATTTCCAAATTACTTGTTCATAGTAGGTGGGGACTGGAATGCTGTAATAAATCCTAGTCTAGACCGCACCAGCAACTCCTCCACTTATAACTTCCAAGCTTCTATAGCCCTAGAGGAACTTATCTCAGATTTTAATCTTATAGACACCATTACTTTCAGTAATATTTCGACCAAAGAAAATCTATATACTTTCTACTCTAACTGCCACAAATCTTGGTCACGTCTAGACTTCTTTCTAATTTCAGACACCCTTTCTAAATTCAAAAATACTTTCAATATTGAACCCCGATTTCTTTCTGATCATGCAAAAATCTCTCTCAAAATTACATTCACTACCCCTGCTTTTACCTTTGCTAACTGGACCCTTAACAATAACTTACTAAATAATAAAGATATATTAAATAAAATTAATAACATACTATCGGATCTGATATCAATCTTACAAAGTCCCAAATTCCTCCAGACATCCAATGGGCGGCTTGCAAAGCTGAAATGAGAGGTTTTTTGATTAGTAAAGCTTCCTTTCTTAAAAAACTCAACATAAAAAAAGAAAAGATTTTATCCTTAAAACTCTCATCTTTAGAAATAAATCAGAGATTATCCCCAGACCCAAAAACTGATGAATTGATCAATACAACACTTAAAGATTTATTTGAACTTCACTGCGAAAATTATTCCTTACAGGAACAAAAATTTATAGCAACATATTCTGAATGGGCACAAATTCCCTCAAGAACTTTGGCAAGAATATTAAAAAACAATAACGGTGCTCCAAGAATATCCACCCTTCATTACCAAGGGAAAATCTACAAATCAGATTCTGAAATAATACATTTATTTTTTGAATTATTTTCAGATATTTATAGTAAAAATGAACGTAACACTCTCAAACCTCAGATGGAGTCTTTCCTTAACACCATTAATTTCCCCTCTCTTAAAGCTAATCAAGTTTCACTCTTATCCGCCCCGTTCAACATTCAAGAAATACAAAACATCATAAATAACCTCAAAACAGGTAAATCTCCGGGCCCTGATGGCTTTACCACTAACTTCTTCAAAGTTTTTTGCTCAAAAACCTCCTCCATTCTATTAAAAGTCTTTAATTGTATTATAAAAAAGGGTATTACTGACCTCCATTGGAACAACTCAAAAACTATCTTATTATTAAAAAACAAACAAGATAAAGCAGACCCACATAATTATAGACCAATCTCGTTAATAAATGTTGACATTAAGATTTTTGCTGCTATTTTAGCTAACAGACTACAAAAGATACTCCCATCTTTAATATCTCCTGACCAAGCTGGCTTTATGAGCAATAGACACACATGGGACAATACCCTAACATTGGATTCCCTAATACAATTTACAAAAGGAAAACCCAATATACCTTAACTCTGGATGCATCTAAAGCTTTTGACAGAGTCAATTGGGATTTTGTTTGCTACTTTGTCCCATTTCAATGTACCTAAATCCTTCTCGGATATGATTAGAATACTCTATACAAACTCTCACACATACCTATACATAAATAAACAGAGATCCAAGCCAATATTGATTACTAATGGAACAAGGCAGGGTGCCCACTTTCACCCTTTCTCTTTAACCTTTTATTGAGCCCTTTTTCTATATATCACCCAAAATACACACCACAATATCCTAAAATCCTAAATACTCACGTTGCACTATCAGCTTTTGCAGATGATCTAAATCTATACTTTCAATTTCCCAATTCAGATCTACCTAAAATTTTTGATGCCATCAGGAACTTCTCTATTGCCTCAGAATACCAAATTAATAACAAAAATCACATATCTTCCCAATCAATCCTAATGCTCACAAATCTTTCTATTTTCCTGAGTCTTCTTTCCAAATAACATATAACATTAAATATTTAGGTATCCACTTTGAACATAACCAAGCTTCCATGCTTCAAAACAACCTACTAAAAACATGGTCTACTATACATCAAGATCTACAAAGATGGAAACTTCTGAATTTAGCTTTCTTGTCCAAAGTAGCAATAGTGAAAATGAATGTCCTACCCAGACTTCTATATCAATTCAATGCTTCAGATATGTTAGTCCCTAATAATTTTTCTCCAAAATTAACAAAGACTTAGCTAAGTTCATCTGGTTCCCTAAGTCAGTTAGGATCTCTTACTCAAAATTAACCTACCCCAAGGAGAAAGGGGGCTAGGCCTTCCAAACTTTCAACTGTACTACAAGATTATTTGCTCTAATAGAGTCTGGTCTATTTCAAATTTTAACAGCAAAACCCATATACACTCTCCATCCTGGTTAAAATTTGGTATCATCATATTATCTCTAACAAAATTAACCCACAGGCTATACCCTTTTATCCACTATTTCTATGAACAACTGTAATCTAGCATTCCCTGAAATATAAAATCAGGCTTTTCAAAGCCTTATTAAAGACATCAAACTTGAAAATATTCTACCCTTCTCCAACCACTTCATCATAATCCAAATCTCAAGATCAATAATGAAATGCTTGACCTCACTAAATTCCCTCTCATCAAGGATCTTAATATATGGGATATCCTCAAATATAGGTCAAAAACCCTTCCCGAGCTACGGTTAATTCTTGGGACCAATAATAAATACACAGTTATTCTCCGACAATTAAGAGAGATTATACTTGCACAACCTTTCAATTTCTCTCCTAATCTTCAGGAAATCAACAAACTAGTCGAAATTATCTCTGTAATCTCGAGCACTAAAAAAACAACTTCATCCTCTTACAAACTATTGAATACCTTGCTATACAACTCAAATTGTCTCTTCTCCAACTATTGGAATAACCTTGGCTCTCCTATTACAGAGGATCAAAAACTCTTAGCCATAAAATCTACCTTAGAACTCTCCCTCTTTAAGAAACTCTTATATACTCAACTGATGCTAAACAATAACTCTTACTACACTCCTGTAATACTTAATAAATTTAACCCCAACTCATCCCCCTCTTGTACTTGTTGTCCTTATCCGAGAGCGGATCTATTACACATTATGTGGTATTGCAGCCACTCTCACAAACTCTGGTGCTCTCTAAAAGTCTGTCTGCAAAAAATGGGTTATTACACCTCCACACTTTCATGGGAAACAGCCATTCTTCATATTCCTACCTCCAAATTGTCTAAATTACAACTCCACATTTTAATTATTCTTTGTTCACTTATTAAACTATACATCACTAATAACTGGTTGGATCGCACCAGACTTTGTTGGAAAGGTTTCAAAGAGATGGCTTATAAACACATTTCAGCTCATAAATTCATTATAAAGGGTCCCAAAAAGAGAGCCTATTTTAGTAAATTATGGAAATATCTTATAGATTTAATCCTTAGTGAATAACTCCCTATCCATGCATTTAGTGCAATATGTATCCTTACTCCTGTTAATTAATGGAGATCCACTGTCAACTCAATCAATGTTATTTTTCCTACTTCCTGTAATACTCCTGTAGAGGTTTGGTAGCATATTATTTTGTAAATATTGTATATAAATGTTTTTGGCTAGATTGATTACAATGCTTTCCTTGTGTTTTTCTTTTTTCTTCTTTTATGTACCACTGTTAAACTGTTTTGATACTCACAATATTCTGTAACAATTCAACGTATTATTTTAATGTTCTTAACTGCAATGTTTTCCATTTTTCTGTATGCATTGTTTCATATTATGGAAAATAAAAGAATTATTTGAAAAAAAAATATATGTTCACACATTTATCTTTTGCTAGAGTACAAGCCCGTGTTAAGGCTATCAGTTCTGCTGCTTGAGCAGACAGGTTATGCTGTAAGGGTTGGGCTTTTAAAATCTCTGTATCTGTGACTACTGCATACCCTACTAGATTTTTCCCTGTAGGACCCTTTCTGCATGAACCGTCCACATAAAATGTCACCATGGCATCACCTAAGGGCGTATCAGTGAGGTCTTGTCTGGGCAAAGTTATTTGCTCAATTTCCTGCAGGCAACTGTGCGGTGTGCCATTCACAGGAGTTGGGAGTAATGTTGATGGATTTAATGTTGTACAACGTTCAATTACCATATGAGGTTGGCTCAGCAGTATGGTCATACATGAAAGATGTCTAGCAGGAGATAGATATGCTATTTTCTCTTACAGTAAAATTATCGCGACTGCATGAGGCACTCTTAATATAAGAGGGTGGAACAACACCACTGAGGCCGAAGCCTGTACTGCCATTGCAGCTGTGACTACTGCTTGCACACAGTGAGGCAATGATCGTGCCACTGGATCTAACTGTGATGAATAGTAAGCTATGGGGCGTTGCTTATCCCCATGCTGTTGCGTCAAAACTGACGTCATGTATCCCTGTTTACAATCTACGGTCTGAAAAAATCTTTTGTGGTAATTTGGAAGTCCTAAAACTAGTGATGAAGCTATCAATTTTTTTAGTCTGCAGAAAGCTGTTTCTGCTTCAGGTGTCCATTGTAATACATCTTGTGCTGCCATTGGTGTTTTATATATTAAATCAGCCAGTGGAGCGGATTCTAAAGCATAGTTTGATATCCAGCTTCGACAAAAATTAGTCGTTCCCAAGAAGGACATCATTTCCTTCTTGGTTGCTGGTTTGGGTGCCTGTAAAATCGCTGTTTTTCTGTCTTCGTCTAATATTTTACCTTCATTGGATATTACATATCCTAGGTATCTAACCTGTTTTTTTCCAAAGTTGTAATTTACTTTTGTTTACTTTGTGTCCTTGTGCTGCTAAAAATTTCAATAATGCTATCGTATCTTCCCTGCATTGATGCTGAGTAGGGGCTGCTAGCAAGATGTCATCTACATAAAGTAGAATCTGACTACCTCCTGGTGGAGTAAACCCTGCCAGGTTGCTTGCCATTTTTTGTGCAAATATCGTTGGACTTTCACAATATCCCTGCGGTAGCCGAGTATAGGTATATCTTTTACCCTGAAATGTAAATGCAAACCAATACTGGCTATCAGGATGTATAGGTATTGAAAAGAAAGCATTGCTTATATCTACCACAGTGAAATATCTTTGTTGTGGCTTCAAATCATTCAACAAGGTGTGTGGGTCTGGCACCGTAGGTGCTCTGGGTATTATTGCATTGTTTACAGCTTGTAAATCCTGTACCATCCGCCATTCCCGTTTGCTTTTTTAACAGGAAATAGAGGGGTGTTACATGGTGAATCAAGAGATTCTACCAGTACTCCTTCCTTGAGTAATGCTGCTATTATAGGCTTGATTTCTTGCTCTGCATTTTTCCTCAAGGGGTATTGTCTTTTTTGTGGTCTAAATGCTGATTTTGGTGTAATAGTTACTGGTCCTGCTGTTTGAATAAGTCCTACATCTGATTTACCTGTTGACCAAAGAATATCTGGTATATCACACAAGGCTTTTTCTTCTTCTTCTAATAAGAATGCTAATCAGCTGTATTCACTAGTTTGTAAGTGTATAGCTGGATGTGTCTGTGTTAGCCAATTCAATTTCTGTTTTTGTATTCCCTGTTCTGATAATTCTAAATCAGTTTGTTTTTCCCATCTTGTTACTTTTTCTCCTAAGTCTGCCCATCTCACATCCTTATTTTTTGTCAAGCTGACATGTGGTAGTCTATTAGATTTGTACAGTGTCATGAATTCCTGAGGTAGTGAACAGCTTACCTCACTGTTTTCCTCAGTATCCCAATACAAGGTTCGTAATACTAATCTGTTAGAAGGATTTTTGAACAACTCTTGCTCATATTCTTTATTAGGTCCTGGCATGCTACAGTACTATAGAGTACAATGTAACAAATGCTGTTGGTCAGTGTCAAGGGAGGGGGCCTTACTGATGGCTACATTCATCATTTCTTCGGTTACTGCCCCTGGACCAGTAGTAACTAGGTCCTGGCTGTACCAGTAAAAGGTTTCACCCTCCGGTTGCACCACAAAAGTATCCATTTGTGTTTGTGCTTCCATACCCTGCATAGTGGGAACTACCGCTATGCCAAATATCTGCATAAGATCTCTTCCCAGTAAGTTTACTGGACATTTTGCAGAAACTACAATTTTACTTTTCTGAGTCATACCTGAAACAGGGTCAGTTATTGCTATATCATGGGAGAGTGGCTCCCTATATAGCTGTCCATTTGCTGCTTTCACTAATATATAGTCAGGTGATTCAGAATATTCTGGTAACTTTGAAGGGTGTATCAAAGTTCGTGACGCTCCTGAGTCACACAAGAATTTCACTTCCCTTCTTTCCACCAGAAGTGTAACTTCCGGTTTTGTGTCTGCCAAATAGAGCTCCAAGCTCAGTAATGCCAAATCTAAAATTTCACTTTCTTCATCCTCTACATCTGCTTGCACTTCCTCTGTTCCTTCCACTACATTTACGTTTGCCCTTTGTTTGTTTTCTTTCCTGATGATTTCTGATTTTCATCACTATCATATAGTCAGTCCTCATCACCTTTATTTTCTGTAGTCACCATTTTATTTAGCCTGCAATCCCTTGCTAAATGTCCTTTCTTACCGCACTTAAAGCACTCACCTTTCTTTTTTCTCTTCAAAATCTTCTGACCTTTTGTCAGATTGTCTATTTCCCTGGGTATTTTTCTTACCCTTTTTACCTGACTGTACTACAAAGACCTCTGCTCCGTCTTCAGCTGTGAAGACCTGTGTCTTCTTTTTCTTTTACTATTAAAGTGTCTTTCAGCATGTCTGGCATATTCAAGTAAGGCTTGTAGCCTACTTGTTCGATGATCTATCATATGCTTTGTAATAAAGCTACTGATAGGTGCAATGCAACCTTTCAAAAACGCATTTTTCAGTTGCTGTTCATACGAGGTATCATGTGTCTGATTTTCAGGAATAGCCATACCACTATGGTTATTGAAACATTCCAATAATCTACCATAGTACCCATCTACAGTTTCATTCTCTTGTTGTATGCATTGATTAATGCAAGTCCAATCTGCTCTAGGTTTCCATTTTTCAGAGATTCGGTCTGTAAGACCTTTTACTCTGTTGTCTAGTTCTGCGTCACTATGTGGGAGTGGTTTAAGCTCTGCGTTACGAGGATTCCAGGTGCCACAAATCATGTGCCAGTCTGGACCCACAATCTGTCTAACTACCTTTTCTACTTTTTCCCCATTCAAGTGGTAAGTTAGTCTCATACCTTGTAAATCTTGTAAAAACTTTGTGTAATTAACTTTTGGATGAGGGATTCCCTCTGTAGCTTTCCGAATATCTTCCGGTGTCCATGGTCTATATACTAGAAGAGTTGGGTCCTGCCCTTCCTGTCCTGCCTGAGGATTTGGTACCTCAATTAGTGGACAGATTTCTTCCTCACTCTCTTCTAATGTGTTTCTCCCTATTTGATATAAGTCTGTGTCCCCAAGTGTTTTACGTGTCCGGGACCTAGTTTCAATAGGATCTCTAACAAATGGGTTTAGTACTTTTGTAACTTCAGGATAACGTGGAGGTGAACCAGCTTGTCCTCCTGCTTCATATCCTGAAAAAGGCATTGGAGGCGGAGGGGAGGGCCGTCGCTATTACTGTATTATTATCCTCTTTGTCTAAAAATAATGTTTTTGCATTTTTAGTTTTCTGTTCCCTTTGGTTTACTTCCTCAATCCACCTGTGTGCCTGAGGAATGCCTAATCGCTGTTGTTTTTTTGCCTGACCTTCTGCGTCAGATTTAAGCTGTTTTAAAAGTTTAACTAATGAAATCTTGTTTAATTTACCGTCAAATCCGTATTTATTAACCCATTTTGTATAATACCTTACATTATCAGTCCGTTGTAATTGCATATATTTTGCGTCATCAGTTAGGGGCGGATCTCGCAATTTTTTAGTGCACTGATTTTCCATTCTAAAAGAAAATGTTACGTAACCCTTTTCACCACGTGGTATTTCAGTTTCTTACACAGTTTATCTAGAATAACTGCCTACCTTATTCTGTTTTCCTGATCTCTGACAAAATATACAGTAATTTCCTTTTTGTCTCTGATCTGTATAACAAATCTCTGACAATGACATTTACTGTAACCTAGTCCCTGATCTAAAACAGAAAAAAGGCAAATATCTTCCTACCTGAGCCTCCTGGGTCGACCAGTTCGAGACCGGTCTTCGGCCGCAGATCAGAAAGTGGCCAGTCTCTCAAAACGACAATTCAGTCGGAGGTCTTTGTGTTTCAAGAAGAACCGTTTCGGTAACTTCTCCTGTGCAGTATTCGACCACCGATACACTCTGATCTGCAGCTTACCAAGGGAATTCCGGTCCGAAGGACCAAACTGTTAAATAAAAACAAATGATAACAACACAGGAGGCTCAGATGCAAAAGTTTACTAGTGTACACCAGGAGGCAAAAAACCATACAAGTACAGAGTTTTGTCTGACATGATGCAGGAAATACACAATTTTATATAGTCTTACATTCAAGCTGTGCCCACCTTACTGACGTGGTTAGTCACAGGGCACCTACATCACTATGGTCTACAATATTCTATTCATAAGAAAAGCTGATGTTATACATTTTAAAAGTTTTCCCATGGGAATAATACAGCCTTGCAAAGCACCTGGTTCGTTATAATGTCTTTCTGTAAATGTTACTCTTTTAAGGTTTCAGGCCTGCTCGAATACAATAGTTGGTTTAGTCTTGTAAATACTTCTTTGTTCTTCTTGCAACTTTACTTTAGTAGCTGTGTCTTATCTTTGATAATATTCACAAGGCCAATTATCTCAGAGGAAGGAATAAGAATATTCAATGCTTTATACATTTAATTTCCTGACCCAGCAGATAATCATTAGTGAAAAACATAAGCTTGCTGAGCTGGCTACTGCCAGGGTCAGAGTTCAAATACACTGCAGCTCCAAAGCTTCAAGCAATTACATGTAAAATCATTCTTATTGCCATATTGTAAATAGAATAAAATGAATTATATACTATTTGCTTTTAAACTAGCACTTTATACATGTTCAAATACATATCTTTCTAACAATATCTTACAACAAACCCTGTAACACCAGCAATTTTCTCAGTGTATAACAGCAATATTTGTAGTTTGGCCATGTTTTTGGGCCTCTGTTCACCAATTATGTCAGGCTTTGTTCAGATGTCATACAGTCGGAGGTTGATAGGTATAATGGTCTAACATTATTTAGTGCTGTAATTCCTGCTGAGGGAAAATGCTGGAAAACATATTGAAATCTGTAGATTGAAGAGGTTGGTGTATGGAAAATGCTCTTAGATGCCCTTGTAACATATGTTATGTGGGGGAGAGTAACACGTGTTTTAAAACTAGGCTGTTTGAACATATGAGACATATTACTGATAAGAAAGATGACAGTTCTATTGCTGTACATTTGAATAAATCTCACCATGGGGACTGTAGTGGGTTGCAAGGTACTGTTGGGGAATAAGTCTGTTCCTCAGTTTGATGAAACATTCATAAAAGGACAATGGTTATGTACAGACTCAATGTATTAATATTAAATGTGATACTTTATCCCTTAGGGGGTTAAATGAGGAGTGTAATCGGAGGCTGTGTATTTAATTATGTAATTAAGTGTTAATTGCTTCTTCTGATTAAGGCAAGTATTTCCTGTAATCTCTTACTCTTTGAAGGCTTTGGTCAAGACATCAGGGTATAATAAACATGTGAATTACTGGCTGGTTGTATTTCTCTTTGCTATGTTCAGTCATTTTAGTTGTTTTGCTAAGAGGTTGTTGTATGTCTGGCAATTGTGTATGGTCTATCATGATTTTGTAGCAGTGTACTGTTCACTTATTTATTTGGACTGAGGGGGCAGATGTGAGTGTTATGGGTTCTTATGTATCCAGCTGTGCATGCTGCCTCAGTTATGGGTGGTCTATCAGCAGCATATGTTTGTATGGGCATTTTGAGACATGTATGCGTATATATATATATATAGGTTTACTATTGTTTGTTCGAACGGAAAAACATTTTCCGTTCAAATAAATGAATAGTAATACCGAAAGTAAAAATAAAACTACTGGTGACAATGTCAAACCAAATGCTCGACGCATTTGACTCGACATTGTTGTCGAAACCACCATGTGATAGCCATATGGGAGCTGATGTACATCAGACTCCTATACGACAAATCACGTTTTTGCAGGGGGACAAGCCCCCTTGCACTCCCACAACCCTCTACTTATATATTCTAACTCTGAGATCGCACTACAGTGGGGATGTGGATGACTTTCCACTCCCCACTGTACCGCGATCTCCATGCAGATAGTCGACTTACACTTATGCGAATGCAGTAGTGCATTCACATAAGAGGAATCGACTATCTGGTTCACAAATGTTTGTGCGGTCGACATTATGATTTTCAGCATATCGAAGCTGACAGAATGTCATTCACTGAAATGTATTGAAACATATATATATATATATATATATATATATATATATATATATATATATATATATATGTGTGTGTGTGTGTGTTTGTGTGTGTGTGTATGTATATATATATATATATATATATATGTGTGTGTGTGTGTGTGTGTGTGTGTGTGTATATATATATATATATATATATATATATATATATATATATATCTACATACATACATACACCTCAGTATTTATTGGTAATATATCCATATATTGTGATACATATATATGTATCTCCATACATAGCTATCTCTCTCTCTCTCTATGTGTATGTTTCTTTTCAGATATATATATATATATATATATATATATATATATATATATGTGTATATCTTTGTAGATACCAATCCTTCCTACTTGCACACTGTCTCTTCCCTATTGTAAGCTGGCTGTAAATAAGGGTATGTTTGACAAAACATCCTCAAACAATACATCTGAGGTGGCTTACTGGTAAATTGCTCTGGCTATGGTGTGTAGGGTCCTGGGTTCAAGACTTGCAAGGATTGTTTATTTTGTTGCTAGGCAGAAAACATATTTTTGGGTACAGAGTGATTAAGGCAGTTTTGAGCAGCTTTAAGTGGGTTTGTGTGGGTTTGCATGATGGTAAGCGGTGCTAATGTATGGTTAAATGAATAGGCACTTACACCGTGTAGGCCTCACTTACCACTGCGCAAATCTGCTTAGCATTTACGTTTAAGCAATGCTTAAACCTGCTAAGCATAGCTCACTTCTGGTAATCATTGGCCACATTCCAGTCTGACAAAATAGCAGGGTAATGACATCTTTAATAAGTGCATTTAACTTCCTGTACATAAAATACTTCTATGTGCTGTCATTACAGTAGAAGGGGGTGCGACAATACTGTATGGGACACCATGGTATAAATGGGTAGTGCCACAATCTTTTTTCTTTGCATTTGTTTTATACATGGGTAGTATCCCAGGTTATATGCAGTCACATTTCCATGTTACACCAGCTACAGTGCACTGGTTGACAAAAATAGTTTAGCACATATTGTATCATTACATTAGCACTTTTAACAGCGCTTTTCCAAGTAAAAGTAGATTGCAGATTGTAGTACTAGAACCATACACCCCTGCATGCAAAGCTGGGACTCTGAGTACTGACTATCTTGTTTTTGGTGTTTGAGCTCTATGCTTTTATGTAGTTCCTATTGGATATTGATATGATATTAACTGTAGACTACTATGTGTTTTGGACATGTCATTGAGGACTGCTGTCAGGTAGTAATGGCATACCTTTCAGTTTCAGACGTCTATTTTTAAAAACATTCATCCTAATCCATAACCTGTTGGCTATCTACTTTCTGTCTGTCCTCTGTACAGATGTGCAGATGTCAGGTATTGCTAAGGCCATACCACTATGTAGGTGCCCACATAGTATTGTGCTGTAGGCCTGGATACTGCTCCAATTTCTGATGTATGGGACATTCCTTAATGTGGGTCTTGCCCCTTTTCCTTGCTTGTGTGAAGGGCTACAGATTCACATACAGTAGGTGGCAATACATCACAGGACAAGACATGTGGAGATAGCCAAACAACATGGGGACATATCCCCAGATTTGTGAACAGATTCTATGTCATCAGTGCTGTTATACACATGATGGATTGATAGATTGACAGGGTTTGTGTGGACATGCATTTAGTGAGTGACTTCACGACTGACAGTGATATGTCTCTGGCATACCTCTCCACTGGCATGTTGTCCACAGACTGGCCACATGTTTGCCTGTTATGTTTTGTCTGTTCCCCATGGACTCTGAGGAATGCAGTCAGAAAATACTCAGATCTGTTGGTATTTCTGATGTCATATTCCTCACAAAGAATATTGTACAACAAACCCAGTAACATCTGCAACGATCACAATATATGATAGCAATATGTCCACTCTACCCCTGTATTTGGGCCTCTGCCCCCAAATTATGTCAGGCTTTGTCCACATGTCAAATGAGTCTCAGTCATATTTATTATCATTATTTTCTGCCTTCATTCCTGCTACTATCCCAGTGATGTAGTAGATCCACAGACATGTCAGGGAAAAGGCCATAGATATGAGTCCTGAGCCTGTACATTCTGAATTGAACTGTACATGTGATAGGCCTGTGTATGTCTGGCCATTTTTAACAGACTGTCATGGTTGTGTCCACAGTTCATGTGTACATGTTATTCGGGCTATCTATGGAGGGGGGTGGATGTAAGTGTTATGGCTCCTTCTTTATCTGACTATGTAAGCTGCTCCCGTTTCTGCTGATCTAGTGGCTGTATGAGTTTGTAGGAGCAGACTGAGACATGTCCTGTACCAAGATCAGGATTCAGACCGAATGCTGAGAATTGGGACAGTATATGTAAGGCTAGTGTGTGAGTGGCAAATGATGTATTTGTTCACACAGTCCATATACGCTACTGTTCATGTGACTTGCTGGTATGTGACTGTGATTGTGGTGATATTGATTGTGGGTATGCACTTTCACATTGGTGTCTGTTTGTCAATGCTGTTATATCCCTGTAGTGCCTGAAATATTTGCAAATACATGTGTAATTCCCCATAGCAGATTCCCTAATTCAATTACTTGTGATATTTCACTATATATATATGTTAGGGCACTAAGGAGAGTGTTACTACAGCAACTGTGTTAGCTTATCTATGTCACTACTTCAGGTACATCCCCATTTTAAGGGCTTCCACCCACCACTTTGTCAGCCTTGGTCCAGATTCATTACAGTAAGGGGTTCTGAGCATACCTGTCAACTGGCTGGATTGTTTCAGGATGTCCTGGTTTATTGCTCATATTTCTGGTCTGTTTTACAGATTATTCTCATTTCTCTGGTAAATCACTGTGATTATATGATTGTTGTCAGAAAATGAGGACATACATTTCATTTACCTACCTCACATCCATCAGAATATGTATGCTTAAACAAACAGTGTCACTCTGTCAGGAAGAGTACAGTGGGACAATAACCTCTTCCTTCATGGAGGCTAATGCGTTAGTACTGAGATGTGATACATAGAAGGACTTTCTGACCACAGGGGATGACAACACATTTTCTGACATTGAGCTTAAGGCTGTGGGTCTGACACCAGTCATTTGTCTCAGTGAGGCCTTTTAGTAGGATGCCAACATCACTAGGGTATTTAATAATATCTCCCAACTTGCAATTGTCTGCAAACATTGTCAGCCAGAGTCCCTTCATGTTGGCATGGACTTCAGAGAAGTTGATACCAAACATGAGAGGACCCAGGACAAAACCCTGTGGGACTCCACTTATGACTGCTCAGCAATCTGACTTAGAGTCAGCTATTTACACACTGTGAGTCCTATCTGTGACCCATTTTGCAACCCACCTAGTGATATAGGGGTTGATGCCTAGCTTAATGAGTTTTTGCATGATGCCTGAGTGGGGAATGTTATCAAAGGCTTTGACCAGATTAAGATAGGCAGTATGTGACACGTTGGCTTCATCCACAGCTCAGGTGACTGACTCCAAGAAGTTGACCAGGTTGATTGAGTGGGTATTACCTACCCTTTACACATGTAAACTGTGTGGAATCCTGAGTCTGCTGATTCCCATATCCCTGTTTATAAGGTGCATGACGATGCATTCCATAGCTTTGCATAACAGACTTTTAGGCAGTTGGGGGGTAGTTCCCAGGGTCTGTAGTCACACCTCATTTGTGGAGAGGGGTGACTGTAGCAGTGCACAATTCAGTAGGAACAAAGCCTGATGTGAGACTGTGGTTGAACAGGGCACACAGGTGAGGTGCCAGGTCACTTTGAGTTCATGTAGAACTCAGCCAGGGATATTGTCAGGTCCCATAGAAGATGTATTCCTGGCCTTAGACTGTGGTGGTTTAACCTGTGCAGCAGTAATACTGGGTGCCTGGCAGTGTACTGGTATTGTGACTGGATCTTTGGGGGGAGAGAGGGGTACATTTTTGCATGCAATATGTCAGCCAGTATATTGCCAATATTTTCTGGCTCAGTCTAGGAGGTACCATTGTCTAGTAGCTCAGAGCAAATCTTGGTATTGCCATGGAGATTCTTTACATAACTGTATGAGGCCTTGTGGTTGTCTTTACTATGTGCTCCAATTCTGTTTCCACAGCTACCTTTGAAGTATTTGATGAGGGATCTCAGCTTTTAATTGAGGCTGATAAGGGTGTTTGCTTCCACTCTTGGAACTTCACCTTATTCCATATCAGTTCCCTCCTTCTGTTGTACAGTTTCTTTATGGGCAAGGAACATCAGATTGGCTTCCTTTTTTTGGAGGTGAGGGTCTTGGTTCTATTGGGTATGGTAGTATCCATGCATCTGTGTATGTGTTCATAGCGCATTGTTGTTTGATTCAGCAGTCTTGGAGCTAGTCTCCATTTGCATGGCTGCCATCAGGTTACCAACCTCTGTTTTTAGGAGGCCATAGTTAGCTTTGGAAGGGTTTTTCATGGTTGTTACCTGTGCAGGGGGGTGGGAGGACTGTGGATTTCCAAAGGTGATTACTTTGTGGTTAGATATAACAAGGTAGGAGTTGACTATTGGTGTACAGCAACAGTCGCCCAAGTTAGTAAGAACCAGGTCGATGTGATGGGCAAGTGCATCAGTACATGAGTAGCTTTCCCAGTTAATGGTGGGGTAGTTGAAGTCAACCAGTATGAGAGTGTTAGGTTGGACACTAATATTCTCCAGGGTGTTTAAAGACAAGGAGTGTGAGTGTTTGGATATGTCTAGGGACCTATAGCAGGGTACAGCCTGAACCACTGTCTTACCCAGTGTTAGCTACACCTGCAAGATCTGTCATGCATAATGTTGGTCTACCACTCTGGAGGTGTGTGCATCCTTTATGAATATGGAAATACCACCACCTTTGGAGCTTCAGTCCAAGTTATGCAGACAAAAGGTGTGGAATGATTTATAGGCTGGTAGTGCAGGGATGCCCTTCCTGCTGCCTTTAAACAGGTCTCTGTTACAGCACAGATGTCATTGTTCCACATTTTAAGTAATACTTTCAATGAGTGCATGTTCAGATTTAGACTTCTATGGTACAGCAGCATGACCCTCAGATTGCATGTGTTTGTAGCTGTCATATATTTCTGTATATTTATGTATTTATTCACCTATATATATATATATATATATATATATATATATATATATGTGTGTGTGGGTGTATGCATATATGTAGATGTAGATTTAGATGTATCTCTCTCTCTCTCTCTCTCTCTCTATATATATATATATATATATATATATTTTTTTTTTTTTTTCCCACATATATGCATCTCCATACATATATACATGTATATATAGCGAACCTGAATTATTCTACAGACTTCTTTACCTACTGTTGAATGACTGTGCTAATTGATATGTTTGGAAAATCATCACAATTTGTAGAGCTCAGATGGTGCCATGGTACATTGCTTTCATTGCAGTTTACAGGGTGCTGGGTTCGATACTTGGTGGGACTTAATATTTTGTTGCAAGGCACAACAGTTGCTGCTGGAGAGGAAGGGATAAGGGCAATAATTAAAAGAGGTCCCTTGTTTGAGCCCCATGACCCACATTTTGACAGCCTTTGGACAGATTTATTGCAGTAAGAGGTTCAGAGTGTTGATCTGATGTCCGACTGCACTACATATATATATCTATATATGGGTCTATTTTACATGGTCGACTTTTCACAAAGTCAAATTTCATATGCCGAGACCATATGATCGACTTTGTGAAAGCCGACCATGTAAAATAAACACAAAAAAAACACAATGAACACTTACCTTAAAATGGTTAGCAGGGGGGCAAGCCCCCCTGCACCCCCTGTGGGGGGTTCACTGCTACACCCCACATAACTTAAATATAGCAACGCCAGGATCGCACTACAGGGCGAAAGAGGGAAATTTTCCCATTCTGCATTGTACGGAGATAGCAGTTCCCCATGGTTGGCTTTTCAAAAGTCGATCATATGGTCTCGGCCATATGAAAGTCGACTTTGTGAAAAGTCGATAATGTGAAGGGGACCCCTATATACATACACACACACACACACATATATATATATATATATATATATATATATATATATATATATATATATATATATATATATATATATATATCTACCAGTACAAAGAAAACCACACCAACACTCCCCAAGGTAAATGTCGCGTTGTTAAAAATAATGAGTACAGCAGCAATATAAATGGTAACAGCAGCAACAACCATGCAGTTCTTCCCAAACGAAAACAGCTCAGTTCAAACAAAGCAATGCATATAATATCCAAAAGAATCAGTTTTAATACGTGCACACAGTAGGTAAGCGCTTTCACAATACAGCTTCTTCAGACGATTAAAATGTGCAATTGATTAGTCAGCCTTTATATACTCTAGATTAATTAACTCTGACATCATAATTACAACTCACAATTTAAAGTGACCAAACTGACATTTACCATAGAAAACTCTAACATTTACTATAAAAAACTCCATATAAATATCACAACAGAAAGTGATGACATTACTATAAAAATATAAATAAGTCATTTATATGGACATAAAAGTACATTAGAAGCTATACACTGACTACTATGACAGAAAATGTTTTCAACAACATCCACCTACTGTTTTAAAATAAACCCACTCAGCAACTGCCACACTAACAGCTTATCAAACCAGTAGTTAGCATATAAACAATATTGATAGTATAAAACTATATATAGAACAAAATAAAATAAAATATAAAATAAAATAAAATAAAAATATATTCATATTAAGCAAATACTAACTAATGTACAAAAACAAGAACTAATAACCTCAGTGGACATGCATAATAATGCATTGCTAACACATGTAAACTACAATCTCATGTATAATATACATGGATTAAAATTTATATTTACCTAACTTGCATACTCTTAGTTTTAAGAAATGGTCTGATCGAAGCCCTCTCATTCAGTCTCTTACCTGAATCAGCTCTCAAACGTATGATCCATTTAACTTCCTTCTCTTCAGTGACATTTTTAACATTACCTCCCCTTATATTCGATGAAATAACCTCAACAACCATAAATTCAAAGGTATGTTGATGCCCTGCTAGCATCACATGCTTTGCTAAAGCATTAGTGACTAAACCTGTTCTAATATTATAGAGGTGCTCCCTGATTCTATTTTTAAAATACCTGTCTGTCTTTCCTACATAAAAGGATCGACAGGCTACACATACAGCAAGATATACCACATGCTGGGTGTTACAATTCGCTGACCACTTAAAAATATACTCCATTCCTGTATTAGGATGCACAAACTTACCAGTACTATCTATATATGAACAAAAATTACATTCACCACACGGAATAGTACCTGTTGTAACACCAGATCTATCTCTAGCTTGTTGGTAGCATAACATCCTTTTTAAATTAAGTTTGTTCTTATACCTAAACTTAGGCTTCCCACCAATAACATTAGCAATCTGTGGGTCAGTCAAAAGCATGTTCCAATGTTTGTTAAATATATCATAAATATTCCTATTATCTATAGTGTAAAACATAGGTATCTTAATCTCAGAGTTCTCCGAAGAGTCTCTAAATCTCTCAACAATAAGATAATCAGAAAAATAGGGCTTAGCTCTATCTCTCCTCAGAGAGTCTAGATCACATAGCCCTTCATTCAAATCATATTGACCATACCCTCGCTGCATAAATCTATCCTTAAGATTCAATAGCTCTGAAGAAAAGCCAGTATCAGTATTACTCAGTCTAGAGACACGCATTCCCTGCCCCCTTACCACATTGCGAAATACATAATTTGGGTGCATGCTTTGTCTATGTAGAAGTGTATTTTTATGACATTCCTCCCTATATACTCCTGTATTGAAGGAACCATCGCTCAACCTTTCCACAAAAATATCCAAAAACGTAACCTTCACTGTTGAAGAGAACATGATAAATTTCAAATAACTAGTTGCATTATTCATCCCTTCCACAAATCCATCTAACAAGTTTTTACTACCAGTCCAAATAAAAAAGACATCATCTACAAAACGCCTGTAAAAAGGTACATATCTATGAAATGATTCCATCTGAAACAAGACTTCCTCCTCCCATAGTGCTAAAAACATGTTGGCATAGCTATTGGCACAAGGTGTGCCCATAGCCACGCCATCACGCTGGAGGAAAGGGATCTCCTCAAAGAGAAAAATATTACTCTGAAGGATTGTTTCCAAAAATAAACTGATAATATCTATCAACCTATCATCATATGTACTATGTTTATGCAAATAATTTCTCACAAAGTCAACCCCTTCCACATTAGGTATAACCGTGAAAAGGGATTGTGCATCCAAGGTTACAAACATGAAATCATTATCTAACTGAAAGTTACCAGTGAAAACATATCAGTCCTTCAAAAACTGTTTAGTGTCTCTCAAAACCTTAGGATTCTCATTAACAAGGGGGCGTAAATACTTCTCTACATAGACCGAGAATGGTTCTGTACACCACCCCCTACCAGATACAATAGGCCTCATAGGGGGATTGTAACCATTCTTATGAACCTTAGGGAGACCTTGTATCATAGGTATGACAGGGTCACTGGCATACAAATACTTAAAGAGATCCTTTGTAATTAAAGCACTTCTAACCAAATCATCTAGCATGGCTTTAATACTGCTAATTTTAACAGTAATCTCATTATGATCAATCAAGCTGTAAAATCTATCATTATTCAACATTTCCCTCATAGAAAGCTGGTATCTACAAATATCCATCACTACCATGGGGCCACCCTTATCAGCTGGTCTGATAACTATATCAACATCTGATTGTAATTTTTTCAAGGCTTCACGTTCTCTGAAGTCTTTGCTTTCTGAGAAGTTCCACCATGTACATTGCTAAAATATTTATACAAATCATCTTCAACTAACTTATCAAAAGTTAGCACCAAAGGATGGTAATTGGGTATATAGGTACTCGATCTTTTAAACCTAATTTCATCAAAAGGCACATCCCCTCCCATTTCCAATTTCAACATGATATTCCTAGTAAATGTCCTCAAATCAATCATAACATCATTAAGTTCACTCATACTAGTAGGTATGAAACCAAGCCCTTTATTAAGGACTGAACATTCATATGAATCAAGGACTCTGTTGGATATGTTCCAAATTTGGCAGTCCCGACCTGACTCCACATTTTCTTGAGAGTACAACCAGACTGTCTCTCGGGGGAGATTTTCCATTTCTGCCTTCCTCGACTGGCAGAACACACCCTCCTCATGCCTCTCTCTGCTGGTATGGGTAAAGGGAACTGATGAAAATTACCAGTCAGATTGTTACTAGTAGATGGTCCAGGGTCATATCTCTGCATCCCTTTAGGACGTGTGTCCACAGAACGGACACTATCATTACTATCAGAAACAACTGAAGATGTATTATCATTGAGTGTCACTGCAATGACACTCTTCACAGAAGAGTATATAGAAGCTATACATCTGAACTTTTGGCTAAGTGGCAGCTTCTCAACCTAGAGGTGAGTGCTAAATATATGACATTGTTAATATAATTTTTTAAGCCTGAGGAGGATAGCCTCAGAGTATCTATTAAGGAGCAGCAAGCCATGTTATATACACAATTTAATAAGGCTATAGTTGACACCTCATTAGAAGTTTTGTTGGATGGTATTGTCATATTTGAAAAAAGAACTCTAATGCAGAAAAGGGGTAAGCTGGATAGAGACACTAGAGATTTCCAGATAGGCCACATCTTCACCTGGTCCAGAGTCAATAATAATAATAATGAAATAACTGAGGCACGAGATGTTGGTAATGATGTGACAGCAAGGAATGTTACTGAACGTGGAAAAAGAACTGTGAGGTCTGTTGAAACCAATAGTAATGTAATAACACCATCTCCTATGTTAGATCCAAGGGAGGCCACCAGTAGTAGTAATAATGACTCTATATCTTGAAGAGTGTCAATGCAGTGACACTCAATGATAATACATCTTCAATCGTTTCTAAATGTAATGATAGTGTCCGTTCTGTGGACACACATCCTAAAGAGTTGCAGAGATATGACCCTGGACCATCTACTAGTAATAATGTGACTGGTCATTTTCATCAGTTCCCTTTACCCATACCAGTAGAGAGAGGTATGAGGAGGGTACATTCTGCCAGTCGAGGAAGGCAGAAATGGAAAATCTCCCCCGAGAGACAGTCTGGTCGTACTCTCAAGAAAATGTGGAGTCAGGTCGGGACTGCCAAATTTGGAACATATCCAACAGAGTCCTTGATTCATATGAATGTTCAGTCCTTAATAAAGGGCTTGGTTTCATACCTACTAGTATAAGTAAACTTATTGATGTTATGATTGATTTGAGGGCATTTACTAGGAATATCATGTTTAAATTGGAAATGGGAGGGGATGTGTCTTTTGATGAAATTAGGTTTAAAAGATCGAGTACCTATATACCCAATTACCATCCTTTGGTGCTAGCTTTTGATAAGTTAGTTGAAGATGATTTGTATAAATATTTTAGCAATGTACATGGTGGAACTTCTCAGAAAGCAAAGACTAATTTGAGTTTCAGAGAATGTGAAGCCTTGAAAAAATTACAATCAGATGTTGATATAGTTATCAGACCAGCTGATAAGGGTGGCCCCGTGGTAGTGATGGATATTTGTATATACCAGCTTTCTATGAGGGAAATGTTGAATGATGATAGATTTTATAGTTTGATTGATTATAATGAGATTACTGTTAAAATTAGCAGTATTAAAGCCATGCTAGATGATTTGGTTAGAAGTGCTTTAATTACAAAGGATCTGTTTAAGTATTTGTATGTCAGTGACCCTATCATACCTACAATACAAGGTCTCCCTAAGGTACATAAGAATGGTTACAATCCCCCTATGAGGCCTATTGTATCTGGTAGGGGGTGGTGTACAGAACCATTCTCAGTCTATGTAGAGAAGTATTTATGCCCCCTTGTTAATGAGAATCCTAAGATTTTGAGAGACACTAAACAGTTTTTGAAGGACCTATATGTTTTCACTGGTAATGTTTGGTTAGATAATGATTTAATGTTTGTAACCTTGGATGTACAATCCCTTTTCACAGTTATAACTAATGTAGAAGGGGTTGACTTTGTGAGACGTTATTTGCTTAAACATAGCACTTATGATGATAAGTTGATAGATATTATCAGTTTATTTTTGGAACAATCCTTGAAAGTAATGTTTTTTTTTGAGGAGACCCCTTTCCTCCAGTGAGATGGCATGGCTATGGGCACACCTTGTGTCAATAGCTACACCAACATGTTTTTAGTACTATGGGAGGAGGAAGTCTTGTTTCAGATGGAATCATTTCATAGATATGTACCTTTTTACAGGTGCTTTGTTGATGACGTTTTTTTTATTTGGGCTGGTAGTAAGAACTTTTTAGATGGATTTGTGGAAGGGATGAATAATGCAACTAGTTATTTGAAATTTATCATGTTCTCATCAACAGTGAAGGTTACATTTTTAGATATTTTTGTGGAAAGGTTGAGTGATGGTTCCTTCAATACAGGAGTATATAGGAAGGAATGTCATAAGAATACACTTCTACATAGACAAAGCATGCACCCAAATTATGTATTTCGCAATGTGGTAAGGGCGCAGGGAATGCGTGTCTCTAGACTGAGTAATACTGATAATGGCTTCTCTTCAGAGCTATTGAATCTTAAGGATAGATTTATGCAGCGAGGGTATGGTCAGTATGATTTGAATGAAGGGGCATGTGATCTAGACTCTCTGAGGAGAGATAGAGCTAAGCCCTATTTTTCTGATTATCTTAATGTTGAGAGGTTTAGAGACTCTTCAGAGAACTCTGAGATTAGGATACCTATGTTTTACACTATAGATAATAGGAATATTTATGATATATTTAACAAACATTGGAAAGTGCTTTTGACTGACCCACAGATTGCTAATGTTATTGGTGGGAAGCCTAGGTTTAGGTATAAGAACAAACGTAATTTAAAAAGGATGGTATGCTACCAACAAGCTAGAGCTAGATCTGGTGTTACAACAGGTACTATTCCGTGTGGTGAATGTAATTTTTGTTCATATATAGATAGTACTGGTAAGTTTGTGCATCCTGATACAGGAATGGAGTATATTTTTAAGTATTCAGCGAATTGTAACACCCAGCATGTGGTATATCTTGCTGTATGTGTAGCATGTCGATCCTTTTATGTAGGAAAGACAGACAGGTATTTTAAAAATAGAATCAGGGAGCACCTCTATAATATTAGAACAGGTTTAGTCACTAATGCTTTAGCAAAGCATGTGATGCTAGCAGGGCATCAACATTTATTTTATTTTTATTTTATTTTACATTTGTTGACCGGGCTAGTCTAGCTGGATATATGTCCATTGTCAGTAGAGGCCCGGGGAGAAAAGCTCCACAAAAAGATGGGTTTATATAATCAAGAGTTCTTATACATTCAAATCAGAAATATTATACTAAAGGAAGGTGTTACAAAAAAACTGGTTCATAAGCATTACCAAGAAAAATACTTTGCAATACTTGAAATAAAAATGCAAGAAATTTTTTTTTTTTTTTTTGAATTTATGGTTGTTGAGGTTATTTCATCTAATATAAGGGGAGGTAATGTTAGAAATGTCACTGAAGAGAAGTAAGTTAAATGGATCATACGTTTGAGAGCTGATTCAGGTAAGGGACTGAAAGAGAGGGCTTTGATCAGACCATTTCTTAAAACTAAGTGTATTAGAGTTAGGTAAATATAAATTTTAATCAATGTATATTATACATGAGATTGTACTTTAGATGTGTTAGCAATGCCTTATTATGCATGTCCACTGAGGTTACTAGTTCTTGTTTTTGTACATTAGTTAGTATTTTCTTAATATGTATATATTTTTATTTTATTTTGTTCTATATATAGTTTTATACTATCAATATTGTTTATATGCTAACTACTGGTTTGATAAGCTGTTAGTGTGGCAGTTGCTGAGTCAGTTTATTTTAAAACAGTAGGTGGATGTTGTTGAAAACATTTTCTGTCATAGTAGTCAGTGTATAGCTTCTAATGTACTTTTATGTCCATATAAATGACTTATTTATATTTTTATGGTAATGTCATCACTTTCTGTTGTGATATTTATATGGAGTTTTTTATAGTAAATGTTAGAGTTTTGTACGGTAAATGTCAGTTTGGTCACTTTAAATTGCGAGTTGTAATTATGATGTCAGAGTTAATTAATCTAGAGTATATAAAGGCTGACTAATTAATTGCACATTTTAATGGTCTGAAGAAGCTGTATTGTGAAAGCGCTTACCTACTGTGTGCACTTATTAAACCTGATTCTTTTGGCTATTATATGCATTGCTTTATTTGAACTGAGCCATTTTCATTTGGGAAGAACTGCATGGTTGTTGCTGCTGTTACCATTTATATTGCTGATATATATATATATATGAGTCCCCTTCACTACACCGACACGCCACAAAGCCGACACCCAAAACACCAAGACCAAAAGACCGACAATGCAGATGATCGACAAGGTGGAATCCCGACAGCTGAAACACCGACATGGGCAATGTGTGAGCGCGACTCGGTAAATGTGCGATAGTGAGGGATTTAGGATTAGGGAGCGGACAGGTAAGTGTGCGATATTGAGGGACTTAGCGTTAGGGTGCGGGAAAGGTGAGTGTGCAGTAGTGTCGGCGGGTAAGGTAAGTGTGTGATAGTGACGGACTGTAGTTTTAGGGGCGGGTTAAGTGAGTTAGGGTTAGGGTGTGGGTAGGGTGAGTGTGCGATAGTGACGGACTTTATGTTTAAGGGTGGGTTAAGTGAGTTAGGTTAGGGTGCAGGTAGGGTGAGTGTGCAATAGTGACGGACTTTAGGTTTAGGGGTGGGTTAAGTGAGTTAGGGTTAGGGTGTGGGTAGGGTAAGTGTGCGGTAGTGTCGGACCTTAGGGTTAGGGTTTGGGTTAAGGTTAGTGCATATATAGATGTGTGTAATGTGTAGTTTACGTTTTGTGTGTCGGTGTTTTGGGTGTCGGTGTTATGGTGTTCGGTTTTGTGTGTTGTCAGTATTGTGTGTTTTCGGTCTTTTGGTATCGGTGTTTTGGGTGTCGGCTTTGTGGCGTGTTGGTGTAATGAAGGGGACCTATATATATATGTATATATATATATATATATATATATATATATATATATATATATATATATATATATATGCATATGCATATTCATATATATATATATATATATATATATATATATATATATATATATATATATATTTACATATGCATATTCATATATATATATATATATATATATATATATATATATATATATATATATATATACACACACACACACACACACACAGACACACACACACACACACACATATATATATAAATATATATATATATTGTTTTAGTTTTATATATAGATATATATATATATATATATATATATATATATATATATATATATCATATATTCACATATGTGTATATTTTATATGTATATCTCTAGATATATTACTGTTTACATATATATATATATATATATATATATATATATATATATATGCATCTCCATGCACATGCACATATACATTTATATATATGTACAAAACTTGACTAATGTGAAATTTTTCCCTTCTGTTTAATAACTCTGCTGAATGATATGTTTAGAAAAGTCAGTCACATCTGCAGCTCAGCTGGCTTAGTGGCAAATTGCTGTGGCTATGGTGTGCAGGATCCTGCGTTCAAGACTTGCAAGTGCTGGTTATTTTGTTTCTGGGAAGATCAAGGGCTGTTGGATACAGAGGAATTAAGGCACTTTTAAGCAGTTGTAAGTGGGTTTGTGTAGGTTTGAGTTAAGGTACGCAATGCTAACTTCCATTTAACTATGCTGACAGACAGCCTTAAAAGTGCTTAATCAGTGTAGGCATCGCTTAGCACAGCGCAAAGAGGCTTAGTCTCATTTAATACTGCTTACTCCCACTTACCCCATCCTAATTTCTTTAAAAGAAAAGGGGTGATAGAAAAGTGGTGAAAAAGGGGGCACAAAGAGGGAAAAACAATACAAAACATAGCTAGGGATGTGCAGGATGGGTGTAGGGAAGGCCCATAGCTGTCCATTTCTTCTACAGCAACAGCTGTGCATATAAACTGAATTTGGAGGCAATTTAGGACACTCAAACCCATGAGAGAGGGGTGAGGACAGCAGTAATGTGTTGTTAAGCCATTTAGACCAGATTACATGTGTCCAGTAGACACTGTTCAAAATGGACAGCTATGTATGGGGCAACATATTCTTTTGTTAACAGATTGTCTTTTTCTTTTTTTTTTAGGTGAGATTGGGATGTTGGGGAAGGGTAGTAAGTATATGTGGGGAGATAGGTCAAGACAGACAAGACAGCATACAAGGGTGGTATATAACACATGTGGGGGGTAAACACTTTGGATGCAGAGGGGTTTTTGGTAATCGGAAACCCATGAGCCTCACATGGATACAGTGGGATTGAGATCCCCACCCATGGGCAGTCACCACTGCACCTTCATGGTCCCGAAGCTGGCTGTGCTGGGGGCTGAGCAGGAGGGGCAAGCTGCCCTCTAAATGTGCCATGTAGCCATCAATCTGGTGTAGCAGACCTCACAATTCTTTGCGGAACTCACTACGTGCCAGTCCCAGGACCTGGCTTTGGTTGACAGGATCCTGTCCATGCCCACACCTGGGGAGATACGCCCCATCCCCTGAGGTGGTTCCACTTGAAGGTGGTGCAAGACCAGTGGACAAGGAGTTCCTGGGGTGGGTCGTAGATGTGCTGGGTCCTGGTGCCATGGCCAGATGAGCCAAGAAAGGCAGAGCCACTGGGATCAGCCTTCCCAGATGTGTTATGGTGTTGCAGTTTTAGAACATATGTTGGTTAGTAATGTTAAACACATTCCATGATTAGTTATAACAGCATGCATGAGTATTCCCATTAACTCAAAACAACAGATTTGGAACATATGCATAGCAAACATAACACATGCATATATGGAACCACAGTGGGCATTACATCGACATGCAGGTTACATTAATAGCAACAGGCCACCAATGATAGTATTTGAACAGAGAACATTAATTGGAATATATTTCAACATTTGTGGAACCATAGGACACTTTTCCCAGCCATAGGTTTGGTGGAAAACATACCCTTCATTTATGTGTTTAGATTGTTGGTGAAAATAAGGTGGGAGAGAGATAGAGATGTCAATTAACAAATTTAGATTCTTGCAGTGATCACAGCTTTAATGATCATTGCTCTAATCATTACTCTACAGGTATTATTATAACAACCTATGGCCTTGGGTTGGACAGTGGTATGTTTGTACACAGTGTATAATTACAGCCTTCTTATAGATACTTTATACCTTCTCTTACCTTGAAGACCTGTGGAGGGAATTTCTGTTAACACTTCCTGACTGTTTCTACCCATATTCACATAGTCAGGGTTACATATGTGTGTGTGTGTGTGTGTGTGTGTGTGTGTGTGTGTGTGTGTGTGTGTGTGTGTGTGTGTGTGTGTGTGTGCTTGTGTGTGTGTGTGTGCTACTGTCATACTCTCCTTTAATTTTGATAAATTACCCTGGTTGTTGGCAGCAAGGACCAGTAGCTGTGACAGCATGACACTTTTGAACATTTCGTGGGGGAGACCACTTGGTGCATGTACTTATCTTGCTGTCATTTGCAGCCTTGGGGTTGGACCATGGGTGTTGGGCATAGTATACCTACAGCCTTCTTATAGCTACTTTATACCTTCTCTTACCTGGCAGACCTGTGGAGGAAATTTATGTTAATACTTCCTGATTGTTTTTACACATATTCACAAAATCCTTGGAGAAATTATGCATATAGCTTACTACCACTCCCGGGATTCAAACCGTGGCTGTTTCTGCTAAAAATACAACAGGTGTGTGTTTCATCAGAATGAGTTATTGAGAAACTGCTGCCTTTTCCTGTAATGTTGTTTGTCTAATTCTCTCTTGGCTGTACAGTCTGACCTTGTAATTACAGCATTCTTATACATACATTCCTATACATACCTTTTGACATAGCGTAGTGTGGAAAACAGTGGTTAACACAACATTACTATTCAGATATCAGATCTTGGTGCATGAAACATTTCATATCAGTTAATCTCATGTCTTACAGAGGCACTAACTTTGTCAGATGAGACTTGAAAGCTTTCAGAGCTATAGTTGCTATGCATAACCTGTACACATTTTAATTCATACAATACCAGAGTAAACACAACCAGTCCAGGGTTTTGAATTTTATTGACAGGCAGTTATAGTTTTATTTATATATAACCACTAGTTTATTCAGTACAAACCATACCCATTTTTAAGACTGCAAGTTAACATTCTACTCCTTTATATTTATTTGGTATGAATACTACAAGCTAGATTGTTACTCACCAGCCTCATGATGCAGCCTTTGCATCCTGCTTGCATGGGCTTCCTGGTTCGCAGCCCACTCAGCTGTAGCTGTAAAGAAAATAGAGAGACATTTATGCATACCTATCCATCACATACACAGGCTGAACTTTGGTAAACAGTTATTGATATGAATACTTACACACTGCTGGGACATTATGCATACCTATCCATCACATACACAGGCTGAACTTTGGTAAACAGTTATTGATATGAATACTTACACATGCCTGGGACATCATCCCTCTGCTGTGCTTCTTGGACTCACTGTTCCAAGAGCTCCCTCTTCCTCCGCTTCAAGTCGGCATAGTGGTGCCGGACCTGTTTACCAGTATGAGGGATACCAGTGGCACTGGTGAGATCATGGGCGTGACTTTCCCAGGCTTCCACTTTGAATTGGGAGTCCTGGTACTGGTCCTGCAGCAGTCTCACATCATGCATTTTTTTACATGGAGTCCTACCATGACCTCTGTCTCCGGTATGTCCCAGCGCTGCACCCGAAAGCACATACCCTCTCCAACATCAGCCATACTGCCTACAGTGGAGAGCTACAACCAGTTATGAGCTGTATTTCCACCTGCAAATTTTAAATATGGCTGATTTCCCACCCTTTGCCATGATTGGATGGTTTTGAATATGCTGAGCTAAGCTAAGCTATGGGCAAACCTGTTTAGCTAAGGTTGGCAGTGCTTAAAGGGGCAGGTTCAGCATTTCTTACCAATGGGCAAATCCACTTAGCTGGGTTACTCATTGCTTAGCATCCATATTTAAGCAATGCTTACACCCGGTAAGCATAGCTGTGCAATGCTTAGCATTGCTTAAGTTTTATTTTATAGACTATCAGCTTTATGGAATTGAGTCATCATTCCTGACATATTATAATTTTGTTTACCTACCCTGACATCCCCCTATGTGCTTTCATTACATTTATTCTTGTGTTACTATACTGTATGGGGCACTTGTGTTTATATGGGGGTTTCACATCTTTTTCTGGACTGACATCTCATTTTTGGATCTGCTGCACTACCCTGGGTGATAAATATTATTTACTACCTCATTTATTACAACATATGACTTTTACAACTGCTGTCACATATAAAAGTAAAATGACTTAATTGGGGTTCAAACCATGAATGCCTATATGCAAAGCAGTAGTTCTAACCACTACAGTACTTCAGATTACTTGTTTAGTTTATATATTCCTATTTAACTCCTTCAGATATTTAAGCTATGCTAAGCACAGGTGTGCAAATTGCATACATGCTCAGCTATGCTTAAACTTTATTGCGGCCAGAAAAAAAAAACAGAAAAATAATTATTATATATGAGTTTTAATTTTGTTCAGTGTGGGGGGGCTGTACTTATGTTTCATTACACTTACAGCATTGATGGACAAAGCCTTACATGGTGTGGGGGGAAGTAGGGCCAGGTTTTAAATATTGCTCTCACAAACCTTGACAGTTGACAGTATAATAGGTTTTGCATTAGCGTGACTTTTATAGAGGGTATGCAGTCATACCTCTCAACCTCTTACAGCACACAATCAGTACAAAGTATTACATAGTGTGGGGAAGATAGGGCCAGGTTTACAATATTGTTCTCATGAACTTAGAAAGTTGACAGTATAGTAGGTTTTGCATTAGCGTGACTTTTATGCTGCGTCTGTGGCATATATATGGACATTCTGATAGTATCTGTACATTTAGTGGTATGTCAGCGGACATCCTCTTTCTTTTTGAATTGCCGAACAGCAATTCTGGAGTTCAGGGAGTGTGTATATTCTCAGAGCACTGTTCTCTGACACTCCCCCTGGGCTCGCACACACATCCATGTCCATATTAGAACATGGCAGCGTGCCTTCATGCATATGCATGATGCACTGCCATGCTACATGGGAACGAACCATTCCATGCAAGAATTAATTATTCTTGCACAGAAGTTTGTTGAATCCCGGGGTTTGTGTAAAGCTGAGAGGTGTGCTATATTTATAAGCCATGGTAACTGCCTGTGTTGCCTGCACAGTAATTGAGGATGATCCCACGGACATTTCAGACAACCTGGCAGTTGATTGAGCAGAACCCCTTCCTGTGGATGCATGTCTTTCCCTGTTCATCTGGTGGGACTTTTATTTCTTACAATGTATGACCCCAGAACTTCAGGGCAGTGTGGTACAGCATGAAATTCTTGCATTCGCTTCTAGTGTGCGTGGAAAATAGATGTACTCCCTTGCATGTTCCAGCATAGCATTAAGGCATTGATGCAATATTCTGGAGGCTGAGCCCTGTGACACTCCTAGTATATCCTCTGTGCATCTGTGGAATGTACCAGCAGCTAATAGCCTTAATTCTACATATACCTTACTTCCCACTTGTATAAGTTCTCCTCAGTTCCCCTGGGTCTGAGGTGGAGTGGCAGAGGTTATAGAGTTCCTGTAGTGTTTCGCTATCAAAGTTGTTTTTCAATATCATGCATTCCTGATATGTTAAACAGGGTCTGAACACACTTTTTATCCTTGGTCAATGTCTATCAGCAGAAGCAGCAGCATAGGTTTGAGCTGTTGCACATACACATACAAGAGAGCAGCAGCAGCCCCTAACTTGCTTTGTTTTCTAAGTGTGATCAGCCCCTAACTTTGCTTTGTTTTCTAAGTGTGATGGTGGCTGCATTCCAATAAGCTTTGGTATTCATGGTAAAGGGCTACACCATCTCTACACAGTTACTTTATAGCTTCCTAAATGGCTCTGCCATCTTGGATTGGTTAATTTGCATATAATTTAGCTAGTTATGCTTCCATTAGCACACTCTGCTATTTACCTTTGCTTGGTGTCTCTACACAAAGTGTAGAGCCATTTAATGAATACGAAACAGCAGGCTATTGTGAGTGCTCTGAAACAGCAGCTTGGAGATTACCCATTCATGAGTCCTGCCTATACCTATATCTATATATCTATATCACGATTGGCTGACAATGCAAATGATTGGCACACAAATGACTGACAAAAAATGAGGGACAAATAAAATGAAAGAGAATCACACAAACTTGACAACTTTTCTCTAACTATCAGTAAACTCCAGCTTCAAACTCAGATCAAGCAAAATGTGAATAGTGGTGCCATTAAGGACAGGGGGTTTAGTAATGCAATGTGTAGGGTTGGGTTTAGGGGCAGGTGTAGAGTTAGGGTTAGAATTAGAACTCATGGGTACGTTTAGCAAGGCATGCCTAAAATAACAGCCAGCTGGACTTGCAGTATTACAGACATGACACTACCTGAGACAATGTGTGCTTCTGTTTACTGATGCATTTTGATGTCTAAGAATACTTTACATATACAAAGTAAAAATTCTCCTCAGACAGACATATTCAAAGTAAACATGCCCTCAGACTTATATAAAGTAAACATGCTCTCAGGCATACATATTTCAATCACAGGTGTTAGGCCAAGGACAGCTGATCCTATTCTAAATAGCAAAATGTATAGTAAACTAAAGATGTCCTTAAATGTAAGGACTCTGTAGTGCAGCAGTGATACTGCTGGACAGAAAAATATACATCAAAGCTGCCTACAGGTACTCACATTTGTGAACAGCATCATGGAGAAATCTCCACGAAGTTTCCCACGTCTGCTTATCATCCAATTCTATTGATTTAGAAACAATAATGCAGTAAGCCCTAACTTACATAATCCATTTGTTCATTAATAAAATGAATAAGATGAAATAAATACCCCCACCCATATTGCCAGAGGATTGTTCTCTCAAAAAACGTCATAGGAATTTTTTTTTTTATGGTAATACAAAATTAATTTGTTTTGTGACTGTTGTATGCTTCTAGCATAAACCAGAGAAAAGGAGGCATAAAAGAAGGAAAGAAAATCTGCATCAGTTGCTCTTACTGTATATATATTATATTGACTATAATAAAGCTGGACAATAGTCATGTATTAGGAGGTCACTAGATGATGGACAAAAGTAAGACAAGAGGTCTAGCCATTGTTTACTAACCTTGAGTAATTTTTTACTAACCATGGGTAATGAATGACTTAGAAAATCATTCAGACTGTAAAGAGGAGGAGGGTTTGGTACAGTGGTTAAGGTCTTCACCTCATGTTTACAAGGTACATGGCTTGATTCTAAGCTCAGGTTATTGACTAGGCTTAAAATTACCCTTCAAGGCAATTAGCCTTATATTCAGCTATGGACCTATAATATGCCAGTACTTCCTTTCTGGAATGCCAGAAAACTGCAACCCATACTAAATTAAAAATCTATTCATCCCAATGATGTTCACAGACATCCAGTTTGAATGGATTACTATAAAGATCGTGGCACCAATAGAAACATTCCACAATGGATACCAGTAAACACTTGTAATACTGCACTGCAGTACAAATTTTCAAGAAACAGTGCTATTGTGTAAAGCTAATGCCTTGGAGATTGCTAGAGAACCATTACTGTTACTCTCCAGAATAGATATCCTTAAAGAGATACTCACTAACCAAGACAATCCCTCTACATCAATGTTTCTACATTACTTATGTCAGTGCTTTAAAGTCAGACAGTTGAAGAGATTAGTCAGCCATCCACAGAATAAAGCGTTAGTGAAGATGTTCAATAAAACACTGACATTCAAGCTGAAGAAAGTTACTTGAAAAGACATCAAGAACAGGGATTAGTTGTTACCCTACATTCTGTTTGCTAGAAGAGAGGTGCCACATGCTTCATCTGAGGTTATCCTATTTAAACTTTAGTATGACAAGTATATTAAAGCTGTGCTGCACAGTGCCAAGAAAACTTGGAGAGAAGAGATGATTTAAAAGTGTGACAAAGCAATGTGTTTGTATGCATGATAAACTATGGCATGTTATAGCCATAGCAAAGCAGCATGTCATGAAAACACATGAAATACAACAAGGTTTTAAAAACATGCCTAGCTTACTAATTTTAACCAAACCTATCAGTGTCCCTCACAGAAAACAAATTCCTGATTAAGCTGCTCTATCTTCTATACTTACTTTATACCATCCTAACAGACCACTCCAATCCAACAACCAGCTGCTTGTAAATGTAGAAAAACCCAAACTCTCGGCTGGCCAGATGCTTTACTTCTTTAACATCGCAAAACTTTGGAACTCCCTCCCCCCAACACTTATATCCACCACTCATTAACCCTCTTCAAGACATCTCTGAAACAACACCTCTCCTCATCTTGGCTGTGCACATGTGCTAACACCACATCTCATACAACCTAACTTCAACCATCACAATTATTCAGCCCCACTCTACTACTCTGGCAACCTTGTTTCCCATCCACCTGTCTTTTTACTTACTCCGCCTCTCCATCCTGTCCATGTCCCTCTTCTGCTAACCCTCATTGTTCAACCATTGATCCCTCCTGTCTACTTCCTTCTCTTCCTAACCCTTATAGGGCTACCATTGAACCAGATGAGACATTCAGGTACTCTCACACCCTACCTTAATATCATATCACCACTTATATCTGCAGCAATATCCACATTCTTTGCTGATTCCTGCAACAGGACTCATATAGCCTATCACTCAACTATTACATCTCCTAAACATGTGAAATGTTTAAGTATCTAGTCTCTGATTAATTCCTATATCCAATTTGCACCCACTGCATGAAGTGTCCTATATAAATTTTGCTGGCTGAAAGCTACTTACATGGAATGTTCTCATGTATATACTCTGTGTTGCTTGTATAATATCTTTGATTTGAGAATGATTACTGATGTACTGTTTTTTTCAACAATTGTATAAGCTGCCAATAGTATGTATTAAATGTTTTTATTAATGTGAATTCTGTATTGTATGTGAAATGTCTTATATGTGGAGCTTTTCTATTTGTGACTCCGCTGAAAATGGGCACTTCTGGCCCAGCTGGACCATCCCGATAAGCAAATGCAAATAACATAAAAATAATACATAAATAAGAGGCAAGGGCAATTTTAGGAGATCGAAAGAGCAAAAGCTGTAAACTATATAATATTATAATATAATATTATAATATTAGACAGCCAGGAAAGAGACAAATATAACAAATATTTTAGATTAATGTACTGAATCCATTGAAAGCAGTAGAAAGTTCAGCAGTCAGCTTGCTAGCTAAAGTTCATAGAGGAAAGACCAGTGAATCTTTACATAAAATGCAATTAAAGGATTTCTTGTAAAAGGTAGAAAAGTAGAAGTAAGAAAATGTATTTTAAGAAGTAAATACATGAGCTGAGATACGTCTGGAGAACTAAACTAATACAACATAAGATAAAGACAACATCTGGACTTAAGGTTAGACTGGAACCTTAAACAGTACTAGAGTCAGTAAGAGAAAATGTTTAAAAGATGTTCCATCTAGAAGAGGTGGAACACTTATGGCAGGACCAAAGGGTTCCGAAACTTGAGGAAGTATTAGCTGCTGTAATTACTTTAGGAAACTTGAGTAATATATCAAATTTGTTACCTAGCCTATGCGCAGAAATGAAGAATTGATAGACAACATATGGAACGCCATATATTTCACAACCCTAGACTTAACATATGGCTATTGGCTCACACAATTTAATTCCTCTGGTAAAGAAATACAATAAAAAAATAAAAAATGTAATTGTTGATGGCCTTTTTGATGGCCCTTTTCAATTTTTAGTGCTGCCATTCAGCATACACAAAGCTCCAATTACCATTCAAAGACTGATGGACAAATTACTGAAGCCTCACTCCTGATATGATGTAACATGCCTGGATGACATCATTATTCATTAGTAAGATTGGAAGTCTCACTTAACAAGATCACATACTGTATCAGAGTCCATAAGACAGGCAGCCTTCAATATATAAATGCTAAAAAAATGTGGGAAGGGTAGAATCCAAGTGCTTAGGACCCAGAATCCATATACTTTGGACACAGAATCCACATGCTTAGGACACAGAATCCACATGATTAGGACACCTTGCATGGAGAGGTACTGTAAGATCTCAATTAGAATAAAAAATAAAGGTCCTAAAAAGACATACTCCTCCCACTAAAACACAGCTGGAGGGTTTTCTTGCACTAGTTCAGTTATACAGAGAATACTAAAAAAATTCAACCTACATATTAATGCAACAGAAGAAGGTTTTGTAGTAGTACAACCAAAAAACATTCATAGTGGGGAGCATACTTGCGTTATATCATCAGGAAGTTGAGAAATAAGGAAAGGATATATTCAGCCAATGGAAGAGAGTATCTAGCAATAATGTTGGTCATTGATGCCTTGAAGTACTGTAAACTGGGCAGGCATTTCACCTTAGTAACTGACTGTACCCCTCTAGAGTACCTGGGTAAGTACACAAATACTAAATTGTGCCACACTTCACTCTCACTACACATCATGTGGCTTACAGTGATCCACAGGTGTGGACGAGCACATTGGGATACTAATGGGTTATCAGGATTGTGCAGCCCACTACTATGAATGCAAGCCCAATCGTTTTGTGATGTCAAGGTTAGTAGTAGTAATAATAAATTGGTGATACAAAATTAGTTTTGTGCCAAGTGACTTGTAAATGGGAAATTCCAGCAGAACTTCAATCAGAAATTTGATTGTATCAGTTCGATAATGAGGAAGTAATTGTCAATTCTTGCTGTATGAAAGGTGGTAGGCAGCAAACTGCAAACCAGGAAGTAAAGTGATTAAAACATGTTTTTTTTTAAATATAACTCTAGCTTTAGTGTTTCTATCTATGTATCTATGTAGATAGATACAGAAGTATGCATGAACACATGTAGCCCAGTCCCGAGATACCTGCACCTTCAAATAACTATATTTGCCAAATTTCGTAAAATAAAGGTAGGAAATAATCATTCTAGTAAAATTAGGGTGGCCTAATGGATAAGGTGTTTACAAACACAAGGTGCAGGGTTTGAGTCTCACAAGGGATAATTGGCTAGGCTTACAATGGCCTGCAAGGGCAGTTAGCTTAGTACTAATCTATGAATTTATTTAAAAAAATTCCAGCAACAAAAATGAGCTTTCGTCAGCAGATTTTTCAAATGAAACTTGATAATTAAGTCATATTCATTCTAGACTTACAGTCTCTAGCTAGCAAATACAGGAGTTTAGCTCTGTGTTTAGACAAAGCAAAATGAAAACAGTTCCTCTTCAGAAGCTCATCTTATCCTGAATGACAAACCAGACAGTTTTAGCTTTCAGGTTTCTTAATTCCTCAGTCACAGGTTAAAAGAGCTATCAGTATGAATCAGATCACTTTTTCATTCCCTCTCTTTCTAGTTGCATTTCTCCTGTTAAAGTCCCACAACATCGAGGGGATTACTTTGTCCTTCTCCTCTTGTGACTTTTCCACAGATTCTTTCAGGTTACAGATTTTTTGTCAGTATCTTCTTCATCTTCAAGCATATTTTGTGTTGATTTCACTGCAGAATAGTATCTACATACCATTCTCCTCAGCTGATGGTTGCTATGAAGGAACAAATGTTGGTTGCACTATCTCTCTAGCTGAGACCGTTAACCTTTTCCTGCTCTGCAGGTATGATTAATCATCAGAGTGCCACCTAGTGTTTGTCTGGTGTTGTGCCTCTCTGTCACAATATAAAGATTCTGTTTAGATGAGCTACATTTTTTGATCATGGTAAATATAGTACAAGAAGTTGATTACAGTTTATCAATTACTAATATTCTATTATTTCTAAGGGAGTCTATCCCTGGCAATTGTACTCCATGACAACCAGTGTATCCATTTGTCTTTAAATAAGCTGAACTGCACTGGTAAATCATTTTTCCATTTCCAGCAGGCACTTCATAAAGAATACTTTGAAAAATAAATAATTTCTATTAGGGTACTTTTCTTTCAAATTATAATTCTTTCTACAATCAATCCTTTGTTTAGTTCAGTTACAGCCTCCCCTCCATGCTGTGCTAAAGGTATTTCCACTTTCATAAACTCCCAAAGTGACATTTATGGCAAGTATATTTCCTGTGATACTGGTTGCTGGTTATACATACATTCATTAACTCCATTCTTCAAAACTCCAATGACCAGAATTAATGCACCCAGTGTACTATGAATGACTAATGCGATACGTTTAACATTTGCTTTCAAGAAAGTAATGTTGTTATATATAATACACACTTACTGGAATAAAAAAAATATATTGTTTATTAGAAAAAATGGCTATTATCTCCTGAAAATTACTCTAGTCATAAAATATCTAGAGTGGGTTAAATAAATTACAGAAAAATATATCTATTATCTGGTCTTTTAAATCCAACTACAAGCTCAACTTGTTCTCAAAAACTGGTTGACACACCAAGGTATTCATTTATTATACAAAAACATAAAAGGGAAAGAGCTGTGACCATGACATGTTACAAATAAACAGCAAAAATACTAATTCAATTGGATTTATACCTCTAACAACCCCACGTTCATTCTGACACCTAGTGGAGATATCCACCAAAATGTGTCTCCATGCCCATTCACTACAGCCAATCCCTTGGCATCCAGTGCCCTATATCATTTTTGCCCTCTTCCAGTGACTCTAACCTTACTCTTTTCAACTTTAATCTCAGGAAATCTGCAACAAAATTCAAAACATTCATGCATATCTAGCTTTTTACTCCCCAGATATTCTATTTGCCACACAAATTTAGCTTAAATGAGAAATTGCCAACAGCAAAATCATTCTCCCAGGCTTCATAATACCCAGCATGGACAAAAAATTTAACTGAGCAGGAGTCAACCCATTATTTATAAGAACATCTTAGAAATAACCCCTACCCACCAAAAGATCCAAAAATTCAGTAACGCCAAACTTCTGCTTTCTCACTTGAAAATCAACAAAAACAATCCATATTTATCTCAGCAGTATATATCCCACCATTCAATAACATTACCACAGCAGAAAATATTCTACACTGGATATCAGAAATCATTCTCCTTGAAACCTTCATATCTGGAGACATAAACACTGACTGGAAAACTATAAATAACAGCAACCCTAAGGACTCTATAAACTTAAATGGCTTCACACAACTAATAGAGTCCCCCACTGAACTTACAAAAAAACACTAACAGACAATCCATACTGAAATGGATTCTAACAAACAAACATCACCACATGACATTATCTGGCTGTTTACCCAATACAATCAGTGACCAACTCCCAACTTATGTAATAAGACAACCAACAACATGGTTCACCGTTTACAACTAGAATGTTTTAAGAACAATACCGCTAGATAATACAAGTACTTTTTCCAGCTACATCCTCCTACAATTTATAAAAGAATTAGCACCTTTATGATAAAAAGGATGAACCCTAACTCAGCACCATTGCTAGCAAAATGACATAATATTTCATTCTGCAAAGAAACAAAGTCTGGAAGGAATGATCCAAAAATAAAACACAATTTACCTACCAGATCTAAGCATATCAGAAATGTCACAGTTTCAAGTTAAATTAGACAAGAAATCATATTATAACAACCTCCAATGTAAGTAAATAAATAATCTTAACATATTCTAGTCATCCCTAAAGAATATCATAGACCCTGACTGTACCAGTCCATGCTATTCAACTACTTATATCAGTAGTGATTTCTGTCTCTACTCAATTCATTGCTCGTGTTATCCAGACCGTTCTTCCGATGGTCACTATACTTCTCACTCTTTTTTCTAACCATAGTCATTTAGCTTTTACCCTGCTCCAACCTCAACTATTAGAAAATTGCTTAGTAAACTAAAACTAACAACCTTAGTTGACAAAGTTCCACATCAAGTATTGAAAACTTGCTGCAGATACAGTCCTCATCCCTGTCTCCATACTGCTCGAGTCAATAACTGAAATTTATTTCTTCAACATCTGGAAGAACATCTTTTATAATATCCAAAGGGAGTACGCCAATTGAACTAACAAACTATAGCCACACAGCAATTTTTATTATAGCTCTAAAAAAAGTCTTGAGAAATGTATCCATAGCTAGCTTATGTAACATCTAACCAGCTATAACCGCCTCTCCAAAGATCAGCATGGGTTTAGATGTAGCCATATCACTACTATCTCTGTTTTCAACTTCAACATAGTCACCCAAAACAAGAATGAGGAAAACCTAGATTCCTCTCTTTTCCCTTATTTATGAAAAGCATCCAGTACCATATCCTGTCTAAAGCTGCTTCCTAAACATACTGCCTTATGTCTTTCTCCCTCCTTCTTGTGGTTATATAGTTATCTATTCAATAGGCAGCTGGCAGCAAAATCTCAAACCATTTCTAAAAATCAGTGTTGCTGCTCCTCATGGGTCAATAGATTGTCTACTCTTACCTAATATTTTTGTAAATAATCTCTGTGCCACTACTAATCTTGACACTTTTGTAAAATATGAGAGTGACTTAACCATTATCTACTCTGTCCCATTCATAACACAATTCCAGGAAATCATTCAACACTCCTTCAATGCCTCTCAGTCCTGGATTACAATCTTTAACTTACTTTACAATCTCCAAAGAACAAACTTATGCTACACACTCCAAAACAATACTTTAACCAGAAGCATGCAATTCATATTACCTAAGATTATAACCATAAAACATAAACTATTAGACAAACTAAACTACTTGCAGTCAGAATCAGTGACAACCTCAAGTCTGATCATCACTTACATTATTTCATTAAGAAAATTTACCAAAAATGTGATTCCCTTTACAGGGTCGAGCAATAATAGACACTGACAGAAATACCTTAGCATCATCCTACCTCCTTCTTTCACTATTACATGCTTCACTAATTCTTGCACACATCAACTCAACCTTTAAAACTGAATTAGCTTTTTGTTATTACAAAGTAGCTAAATTTGTAGACAACCTCCCTGACAAAACAGATCATTGTGTTGAACTAAAACCACTAAACTGACTCAAAATTACATACCAGCTTACCTATACACCTCAGCAAACTTCGAGAATTGCCTTGCACATAGGTCACAAATAGGGTAATCCTACTTCTTTACTGTTAATGGTTGATAAGCCAAGATGCAATTCATTGGTCTATTGGCCCTAGGGCCTATATAAGCCTAGCCCAAAGGTTCCCTGGCTTTCGCCACCCAAGAAAATTATTTTCCTGTGCCCCTGTCGAGCAGAGCCACAGAAGTGATCCCCGGTGTGAATTTCCCATTTCCCATCCAATAATCAAGATTTTTCTTGAAGAGTGCTAATGAGGAGCTCTGTTTGACATAGATAGGTAGTCTGTTCTAGAGTATGGGAAGTCTCTGGGACAGGAATCTATCCCTCCAGCATGTTCTGTTTATTGTGGTGAGAAGGTTAAGGTCCCTAGAGCGTGTAGCTCGGAGGGATTGGGATTTCTTTAAGTGGAGCATGTCCAACAGCTCTGGGTTTGACATAGCTTTGTATGTTAGGCAGAGATTGCCCCTGAGTAGGCGATATGCGATGGAGTAAAGCTGTAGTTTTTTGAGACGGTCTGCATAGGGCATATGTTTGAGGCCAGTAATCCTCTTTGTGAGGTATTGCTGTGGTCTTTCCAGTTGTTGTAGATGTCTTGTGAGGTACATACCAAAAGGGGCGTTGTACTCTATAATGGGTCTAATGAGTAGAGGGGAACCATGACCTCTTTTTTTCTGGATGAGAAACCTTTTGTGATGAGATGAGCCACGTAGAAGGATTTCCTGACCACTGTGGCAATGTGATTATCAAAGGAGACTGCTGTCCACCTGTGTCCCAAGGTCTCTTATCACATTTTTGGCATTAAGTAGACTACCAGCTATGTGGTAGTTCATGGGTACAGAGTTTTTACCAAAGGGGATGACAATACACTTTTTGGCATTGAGCTTCAGGCCATGGCTTTGACACCAGATATCTGTCTCATTGAGGCCCTTTTGTAGTTTGTCCACATCGTTAGGAGTTTCGATTATGGCTCCTAGTTTGCAGTCATCTGCTAACTTTGTTAGCCAAAGACCTTCTGTGTTGGCCTGCACTTCAGAGAAGTAGATATCAAACAGGAGAGGACCCAGGACTGAACCCTGTATATATATATACACACATATATAAATGTAGCTTACATCCTTCTAAGTTGGGAACTGCTGATTGAGGGCTCAGTGTCTGTTATTCTAAAAGTGTATTAGTTATGGTTTAAGCACTTGGGCTTCAGGCCAGTTATTTTACATTAAGAAGGTTTGTGGTCTGCACTCTTGTGGGAGGAGAGGCTGGACTCTGCCCTTCGACGCTGGGAATTTCTGGTTAAAGGCTTACAGTGCCTGCATATTTGAACTGTTTCTTACTGAAATTGGTACACCTTGTTTGCTGTAGCATAGACTAGATCCAGGCCTGCTGAATCTAGCTTTGTTTGTATGCTTGTTGTTTGTTTATTTCCCTGAAACGCTAATTTCACCTAAAACACTGCTTTTCAGCACTTCTGTGGATCCCTAGTGATATCTGCATTGCTTACTGTACTTATTTCCTTGATTCACTTGAAAGAAAGTTACTGTTTGTCATTTTTGCATTTAAGTTACCTGTAACACATTGCATTTAAGTTACCTGGCACTTGCTCACTAAGTCAGCACTAAAAAATTAAAAGCACTACACCCTCACAAACTCCCCTTGAGTACCTTGTTCCCCATTGGCCCTTTTTTTCAATTATAAAGGAATTCCCAATACTATTCTAGCATGTCCAAAGGTCATTTGTCAATCTCCACTCCGGTCCAGCTGGTGAATCTGGGAATCTTGAGGCAATGTTACAACTGCCTCGTGTACACAGACAACCCTCTCCTCCTCCCAACAAATTCCAACACATGTGAGAGATGCAACCATATAGCCAAACTGGAGGCTAAGCTGTCTCAACTCAGTACTGGCATAACCAGTCAGGAGGAGAAGGAATCCACACTCACTACAATTCCAATCTCACATAGACCTACTACGACAGTAAACCAAACACATAAACACACAAAAACATACTCAGAGGCTCTAAATAAAAATCTGCCTAAGCAGCAGAGACCTCCAAAGCAGACACCCAAGCAACCGCTACCCCAAAACAAAACACGTGCAACACATAGCTCACAAAGCCAGTGTGCCAAACAGTCACAGCCCTTAAGGCTAAACAACACTCATGATACACTTGTAATAGGTGACTCTATCGTCAGGCACACTGACGTCCTGCTCACCAGGCTGAACAAGAAGAAGGTCACAGTGAGCTGCCTGTCAGGCGCTAGGATCCGCCACATAACACAAGCACTCAGGTCACTCCAAGGCAAGTACAAATATGACTCAGTCATTGTCCATGCTGGTGTGAATGACCTGAGATGTACCTCCCTAGACTACATGAAAAGAGACATAGAGGAGCTCTCTGAGCATGTAGCCCAGGCCGGTATGACCCTGACCTTGAGTAGCATCTTACCCTCACCAAGAATGATGCCACAATATGAAGACAAGATGATCAATTTCAACAATTGGCTTAAGTACTGGTGTCATTCAAAGGGGATCCAATGCCTGTCAGCCTGGGATGACATGCTCGAAAAGCCACAATGCTTCACTAGGGACGGCTTGCACCTGTCACCCCTGGGCTTTCGGATATTGGCAAAGGCTCTTGCTACCCCCATAGCGCCTTTTTTAGGCAAGGCTCAAAAGAAAAACCCACCTCCATAGGTATCACAAGGGATAAGAAACTAAGAGTAATGCTACTCAACGCCAGAAGTCTAAACCTCAAGATGCACTTTTCAAACTCTCCTTAGCAAGGAGAACATCAATATCTGTGCAGTAACAGAAACCTGGTTCAAGGCTCCCGAGATCACCCCAGCACTACCAGGTTGTACCTCATACCATGCTTTTCGGCCCCAAAACTTGGACCGAACCACAAAAGGAGGGGGAGTATCAATTTTCATCAAAGATACCCACACCTCCAGGTTGGTGGCACAGCACGAAGCATCAGAGACTATCCATGTGCAACTAACAGTGGGTAAAACTGCCTTCCAGTTTATAGCCTGCTACAGACCACCCTCCCAAACCCAGGAACCCCACTCGGCCTTCCTGAGAACACTGGAAAATATGCAGGTCTCTCCAAACACCATTATATTGGGCGACTTCAACTACCCAAACATAGACTGGGAGCATTACTCTATCTCCAACACCCTAGCCCAAAGGTTCCTAGAATTTATAAACTCAAATGCTATGGAACAACTTGTTACTACTCCCACAAGAGGGGAAAACACATTGGACCTGATACTCACCAACATGAGGACTCTATGCTCCAGACCAGAAGTGTATCCCTCACTGGTAAGATCAGACCATAAACTAATCTCACTGGATATTCACATCCCGACCCCACCCCCTGCCCGGAAAACCAACTTCTCTAAAGCAAATGTCACACTCCTCAAAACTGAGGTGGAATCCTTCAAAGCCCCCGGGCCTGTGGAAAATATGGCCCAGACTGTAGAATCCTTTATAAACACATTCCATGGACATCTTCAGGAATGCATGGATCTTGCAATCCCAAATAAAACCAAGACCCAATCCTCCAAAGGCAGACGTCCTGTCTGGTGGACACCAGCCATAAACAAACTATACAATAGAAGGAGGAAGCTACTACATGATACAGCAAAATCCCAAAAAGGGAAGGCATCTCTGATCAGTATTAGCAAAAACTACAGGCACTCATAAAATTGTCTAAGGCCAGCTTCGAGAGAAAAATTGCACAGGACACTAAGAATAATCACAAGACTTTCTTTAGTTATGTTAGGAACCTGGGTGGGAATTCCAAGATATGCTCAGAATTAGTCCAAAATGACAAAAAATACACCAAACCCACAAGCATTGCCAACATCCTAGCTGACAGGTTCAGCGCAAACCCCCCCCCCCAACCAAAAGGGCAAATATCTATTCCAGCAGAGTGATGCCCCCCTTACATCTCAGATGCTCAGGTAAGAGCCACCCTCTCCAAAGCAAAAAACACAGCATCAATGGGACCAGACGGTGTCCCAGGCTGCATCCTACATGAACTCCAAGAAGAGCTAAACCCAAACATAAAACTACTGTTCAATCTCAGCCTTACTATAGGATATGTACCCGAAGAGTGGCGTACAGCAACAGTGGTCCCTCTCCACAAAGGTGGTGCCTCAATGGATCCTGGAAACTATCACCCCATAAGCCTGACTAGCTTGGTCTGCAAAGCTTTGGAAAGGATCATCATGGACCTCATAAATAAAGATATTGGGGACCTACAGACACTGGATCCTACCCAGTTCGGCTTTGTTAAGGGCAGATCCTGCCTCCTAAACCTGGTCGATTTCTTTGAAACAGTCACCAAGGCCATTGATGAGGGGAAGGTGGTCCACACAGCCTACCTGGACCTCGCAAAAGCCTTCGATACAATACCCCACTCGGGCATTATAGATAAGTTCACCAGCTTAAATATAAACCCCTATGTCACTAGATGGGTTGCAAACTGGCTCAAGGACAGAACCCACATGGTTAGAATTGCTGGAGCCATGTCAGATTCCAAACCAGTTACAAGTGGCATCCCACAAGGCTCAGTCCTGGGACCTCTCTTGTTCGGTATATATTTCTCAGAGGTACAGGCCAACACGGAAGGACTGTGGCTGACCAAGTTCACAGATGACTGCAAACTGGGCACCATAATCGACTCTCCAGCCAACACAAGCATTCTCCAAAAGGGCCTCATAGAAACAGACAACTGGTGCCAGAGCCATGGCCTCAAGCTAAATGCCAAAAAGTGTATAGTCATCCCCTTTGGCAAAAACAAAGTGCCCACAAATTACCACATAGATGGTAATCCATTAAGTATAGAAGAAGTAATTAGGGACCTGGGGACCCAAGTTGATAGCAATCTCTCATTTGACAACCACATGGCCAAAGTGGTTAGAAGAACATTTTATATAGCCCACCTAATCATGAAGGGATTCACATCTAGATCAGGGGAGGTCATCGTGCCTCTTTACTCATCCCTCATCAGGCCCATAATTGAGTACAATGCCCCTTTTGGTATGTACCTTACCAGACACCTGCAGCAACTGGAAAGACCCCAAAAGTACCTCACCAAGAGGATCAAAGGGCTCAAACAGATGCCATATGCTGCCCGGTTAAAGAAACTCCACCTCTACTCAGTGGCTTACCGCCTGCTCAGAGGCGATCTGTGCCTGACGTATAAAGTCATGTCCAACCCGGAATTAATGGACATTCTGCACCTCAGAAAATCCAAATCCCATCGAGCTACTCGCTCGAGAGACTTGAACCTCAGCACTGAAATAAATAGGACATGCTGGAGGGACAGATTCATAACCCAGAGGCTCCCTTCACTCTGGAATAAAATCCCAGTCCAGGTTAGGCAGAGTCCCTCATTGACTCTCTTCAAGAGGAATCTTGAGTGGATGGGAGATCATAGGTTTACCCCAGGTATCACTTCTGTGTCACTGTTAGACAGAGGCACAGTATACTAACCTCGAAAAAGGGCATAGCAAAATTAATTTAAAATGGGTGGCGAAAGCCAAACACACTCTGGCTAGGCTTATAAATGCCCTAGGGCAGATAGCCTAGTATGAACCTATGAACCTATGAATATAGATATACATATATAACAAAAAACTTATTTTGCTAAAAAGATGAAAAGAATTTCAGTCAAATGGCTATTGAGCACTTTCGTTCTTTATTGATCATTATAACTTCATCAGAATAAAGGAATTTGCAAAACGTTTCTACCATAAATAGTGAAAATATAAAAAAGCAATACAATGTGAAATACCCAATCAATAAATTGAGTTTAAGTTGAATAAGTACAGTAGCCAATAGAAAATACCATAAGTTACAATAACGTCATGTCTAGCCAATGAACCAACCCTTGTTAATAAACAAATGAGTTGAACTCAAAGTGAACAGAATACCTAAGGCATAAACCATTCACCATAAACAAATGAACAAAACGTAGTGTAGTAATCAATAGGTAGTAATGCCAAATTAAAAGATTTTTCTTCAGTCACCTATAGAAATTCACCAGGCAGTAACCAATAAATTATATTGCAAGATAAAAACATAATTTCAAGCACCCTATATAATGCTGCAGTGGTATTCACAAATGCGTATAAATGCATGTGGGAAATGACGCATTATAATGTGTGGGGCATGGTAACCAATGTACGGTAGTTATTTCAATCACAAACTAGTAGAAATGAAAATAGCAGCTGTCTTAATAGCGATAGAATAGCATAAGCTGCTTTTTTATAGTAATGACAGCAAACGGCAATGAATCTAACCCGGTGAAGAAGACAATAAGTTTTACTACAAAATAAATTTAGTCAGCTACTTGTAATAAACTGCACAGGCATTAACCAGTACATTATTAGTTAAGACAAAAACTAACTGTCAAACCCCCAATAAAATGCTGCTCAGGCATAGACCAATGCCAGTAATTGTTGTTGGAAACAACCCAATAAACAGAGAAGGGCATGGTAGCCATTGCACCATGGTTACTGTAATCACAAAACCATGGGAATGGGAACTGCAGGCATAACAATAATATATGTGGAAATCCATAAATGTATAGAGTTTCTAAAAAACACTGAAACCTGAATTTGTGCAAGTTACTTCAACCATGAACCAACAGAAATGGAATTAGCAGGTGTTCTAATTGTGAAAGAATGGTATAAGCTGCTGTAGGCCTATGCCCATTAATTTTTGTTGAAAATAACTTAATGAACAGTGTAGGGCAGGGTATCAAATGCACCATGTTTACTGTAATCACAAACCAATACAAATGGGAACAGCAGGTGTGTATGTATGTATATATATATATATATATATATATATATATATATATATATATATATACATACATACATACATTGGGTTACCTCCTAATTGTTGAATGTGCATTTAGTTGAAAGCTGTTTAGTCAACTGTTTATGATCGACTAAGCAGCTGGTCAACAGTCTAAGACTGAACAATTCACGATATTAGAGCATGTGTTCTTACCCCAAGTTTGTGGAATCTCGGAGTTAGCAAATTTAATTAGCAGGAGGTATCGTGGTGCATAGGTACTTGCCCCCTGCAAAAAGCAATGTTTCTAAATTTTGCATATACCAAAGCTGTTTCTCACTTGCATGTGTAGTTGCATGTTGACATGGGCATTTTGGACATTACTGAGTCAAAGTTTAGCATGACGACTTTTGGTGTGGTCAGTGTGTAGTAATACACCTGTATCTATCTATCTATCTATCTATCTATCTATCTATCTATCTATCTATCTATCTATCTATCTATCTATCTATCATCTATTGATATAGATGGGTGTACTAAATAAAAATGAAAGACCAGCAAGAAAAAAGCATCTGCTAATTATATATTCTAACTCTGAGACTGCACAATACCAGGCATATTAATATTCCCCAACACAAATAATGCAGTGTTGGTCAACTGTCCATCTGCTGTTCTCACAATCAAATTCTGTCAACAAAACAGTTAACCATTGAGACATTAGACTAAATTTACTTGCTACCATATTTTATGTATGTATGCATACCTCTCAACCTCTTAGAGCAAGAAATGTGGACAAAGCTATAAATAAAAGTGGGACAAAGGCTCAAAAATAGGGACAATTTTTAAATATTGCTCTTACAAACTTAGAAAGTTGATAGAATAACAGGCTGTGCATTAGCATGAATTTTGTGAAGAATAGGAAGTCTGGAACTCAAATGTTTGTCATTGTTTTCTAACTTCAGTCTTTAATGATGTGTCATTAATTTGCCAGAAAAAAACCCACAATTTTATGAAAAATGGACCAAAAATTCAAGGACAGATTCTGGACATTCTGCGAAAATCTGTACAGTTGAGAGGTATGACATTATGTATGTATATCTATCTATATCTATATCTATATCTATAGCTTTATCTGTATCTATATATATATATATATATATATATATATATATATATATATATATATATATATATATATATTACCTCTAAATTTTTAAGGCCATGAAAGGTTGACTATGGCTAAAGTTGTCTGGGTTATGAATCCAGAGGAATATTGAGGTATTTTGTGAAAGGAGCAACAGACTAGGGTTGGGGCAGTTTGGCCTGAGATGGGAGTCTACCTGAAGTTTGTCATCATCAATAAAAGTCTTGGTAATGGAGTGTTGGGGTTACCTGAACCAGGAAAGTATATGTAAAAACTATAAATGTTTCACCCATGAAATTATGGGTTATAACATGCCTTGTGCTTTTTAACTCATTTGTTTTTGCAAGGAGATACTTTTGTTTTGAGAAAGACTTTTGATCTGAGAGAGAGAGAGATAGACTTGCTTTCTGGCATGCTTTTGCTCAGAAGGAGACTTTCATATTCAGAAAAATACTTAGTTTTACTGTTTCACCTGAGGGTACATTTCTGAAGCCTGTTTGCCATGAAAACTGTTAAGCTTCTGAAATGAACACTGCTGCTGAAGCAGCTACCAAACTTAATTATGGAGCACATTCAATAAACTTTACACAGTAAATTTTCTGTGTGTACATCGCTGAGTGATATGAACATTAGATTCAGTAAACGCCATGTAGCTGAGCACAATCACGCACATTCATGCACAATGACGGAAACTTTCATGGAATGCAAATTTCAGCATAAGTAGCTGAAATATATGCTAATGAAGTGAAACAACATGGTGGAGTGATCCAACAACCTTAAACACAACCATTTAAGACTTTGTTTAAGACTCCATGTCTGTGATGGTAGTGTACACAAACATTTTGCACGTACAGGAGTTTACATGAAAGCAAGGGCAAGTAAAAGTCCAGAAATATGGACAGAATGCCCATGAAAAGGTAATAACACATATATAATGGGCAATGCATACACTGTGTATGTCCAAAAGCATTGGGGTGTGTATCAGATTAGTATAAATGAAATTTTTTTTATCATGTTTGCACAGTGTGCTGCTTGCCACAAAAGGTTTTAGATATGAATAACATAAACATCATTGAAAAGAGGAGTATAACGTAGTGTCACAGTTGGTACAGTGCTACCCTGCCTTGTGTATTTAAAATTGTGCTCCCATGCTATTGCCCAGCTGACATGGCTGCTAACCATGTAGATTCCAGGCTGTCAACATGGTTACAAATGAGTGAAAAAATCCATGGATTTGTTGAATCTCAAAAACCAGGAACTGTGTAGGGATGTTTACTTCATATAAGCTCCTACATGGTGTTTATGTTTCCATGGATGTCGATGACATCAAGGGTGTGTGTCAGGTAACTTTGTTGTATTTTTTGAATGTTTTATACATGTTTGCATGGTGTGCTGCTTTGTGCAAATGGTTATGGTGGTGCATACTTTGTTTACGTAACCAGACCACCAACTTATAACAGATGAGCCAAAAATACAAAAATAGAAACCTGATGCTTTCATTTCATACTGATAAGCACTGCAGGGCATCGTGCAAACCCAGTAGGTGGACTGCTCTCTGTTAATAGCTTCCAGTTATGAGACTTTGTGATATTACTCCTGTAGTGACAGGTGTTAGGTATTGGACCAGAATGCAGATGACCTTGGGTTCAAGTACAAGGTATGGCAAATTTTCTCATACTGTTCAGACATTGCAGCCTATAGAAATGAAGTGCAATTAGGATTACTTAGTGCTTTCTGTATCTTTCATGACAGCAGGGATGAAAATATAAAATTTTTACATGCCTTACCTTAACTATGCTCCACTGCATGAGGGTGAGCACAGCACACTACAGCACAAGGAAGCAGGGCCTTTAAATCATGTTAATTATATCCAAAGTAGGTGAATTGCATCCTAATTAGCCAATCCCACATGGTGGACCTACTCAAGAAATATATAAAGTATGCATACATCCTACATTCTGATTTTTCCCTCAATAATTCAACACCATTGGAGTAGAGACTTGGAAATTTTAACCGACACAATGCTAGGGGATCCTGCAGTTATTCTACATCTGTATGTGCTAGATGCTGAGATTAATGCTGCTGGTGCTGCTGACAATAGGCCTAGCTGAGAAGGAGATGAGTGTTCAGGCCCAGAGTAACCTTCCAGGTGCTACATGAGCTGGAGATTGTAGAGTGCGACAGGGTGGACAGTGACATATTACAAGAACTCTGTGAGCTCTGCCACCCTCTACTCAGAGCCAGAGCCAACCAAGGGGAACCCATCCTAGTGGAAAATAAGGTATGTGCAGCCCTTAGGATATTAGCTACAGGTACTTTTTAAAGACAACCTGGGGACATAATGGGGGTGTCACAGGCATCAGCACACAGAATACTCCACCATTTCCTGGATGCAATGCTTGTGCATGCCAGTGAGCACATACCATTTCCCCATACCCCTGAGAAAAGGGCCAGCAACATGCAACAGTTCTACCACATAATGCACTACCCTGAAGTACTGGGTGCCGTAGATTGCACTCACGTACACATTAAATCATGACCTGGTGAGCAGGGTAGAACCTCCATTAACCACAAAGAATACCGCTCCATCAGCTGCCAAGTCACGTGCAATGCCCAGGGGATTATCTTGAATGTATGTGCTAGCAACTCTGGCAGTTATCACAACTCCCATGTCTGGCACACATCACAGCTGTACCATATGCTTGCTACAGGGGGCATTCCATAGGGCTGTTTACTGGAGATGTTGGCTATTCCCTGGAACTATGAATAGTGACACCCATCAGAAATGCACACACACACCCATGGAAGAACACCATAATGAGTCACACACACAAACTACAAAAATCACAGAGCATGTGTTTGGGCTGCTGAAGTTATGGTTCCAGTGAATAGACATATCCAATGGAGCCTTGCAGTATACTCCATGCACATAAACACAAATATTTACAGTATGTGCTATGCTCCACAATCTGATCCTGCAGAAACATCTGCAGCAGGATCAGCAGAGGAAGGGAGACACATCCCCCCACAAACACATAGGTCACCAGAATCACAGTCACAGAGGAGGACTCGGTGAAGGAACCCCCAGCTGCTGTCTCTATAGGCAGATGTAGGCATGCTCAATATGCCCTTGCTTTGGCTAAGAGACAATGCATAGCACATTCACTGACCAGTAGAGATATAGGGACTAATACCTTCCTCCTATTCACATACATATATTAAAATTGATGCCAGGTAACTCACACAACCATTACCTCCCCATGTATTGGGTGTGTACTGCTTGCATCAGACACAGTCAGTCCTGCACTACAGTTGTGTCAACCTCTGCATTTACAAGGTAGGTCCTTAACCCACACTTTAGTTTTGTAGAGTATTATGAGATATCCTTTGTATGTATGAACTTGGTATAGTGCAAGCAAATAGTGGTATATTTGTACAGAAAATTAAGTAACATGTGACTTCTGACACGATTTTACTAGTATGTGTCCATTTGTAATTAGTAGGCCTAATACTTGAAACCTTCATGCAGTCCTACTGCAGCAGATTACTAGTACATCGTTCCAGACAGAAGTTAGAAAGTGAGGCTACACATTTCAGTTTCTGACTTCAGACTTGTCTGTATCCTAACAGTAGATGTGGTTTGTTCACCCATCCCCCAAAACACAGGTGCCTCTTGTAGCTGCCATTATATCAGCTGATCTATACAACCCCCAAACCAACAGTATATGGGTCCTTTTTACAGTTATTATTCCCTACATTTCCAGGAGAATACTACAGATTTGACCATAAATTGTATATGTTAGGTAACTCATGTATAGCAGTATACAATTTTATGTAGGTGGTTGTGTGATGAATGACCCCTGTTCTGGAAAGCTGCTTCTGTGGCCAAAAGAACTTGGGCAACCATCCTGTCTGATGAAGGTGTAGTGCTATTGAGGATTTGAATCCTGATATTAGTAGAGGTTTTGGATATGTACTAGCAATAGGTTGTGTTTTACAGTCTGTGTCCCATACTGTTAACAACTTTGTCTTATCTTAATTCCACATTTGTGTGGAATGCCACATGTTTAAAGCATTTTTATAAGGCTTAGGAAGTTTGCGTGAAGCACAGCAGTGCAGAAACAGTGAAAGAGGAAACAGGATTTATGTCTGTCCACCAACCATAGACAAAGGGTACATTCAATTATTGCTGTTAGTAATCTTGAAATCCCAGCCTAGAGTACACATAGGAGTGGGTTGGAATGACATGTATATATTACATTGTAGTATGACTCACATGTGAACAAGTGAACAATGTGCCTCATGTTTGTGCACTGCTTACCTACGCGTAGTGAAAAACAAAAAGACAGAGGTGAATGTGTGTACACCTAGTCAACCGTGGTGCAAATCTGATGCTTTTCGCACTATAGCTCTCTCCCTCTCCATATATATATATATATATATATATATATATATATATATATATATATATATATAGATAGATACACACACATGTCCATAGTGTCCTACATACCTCTCAAGCTGATAGAGCAGGAAACAGGAAATCAAGAGAAAGCCAGGGATAATGGTGGGACAAAGGCCCAAAAATAAGGACACTTTTTAAATATTACACTTACAAATACAGAAAGGTGATAGATTAACAGGCATTGCATCAGAATAAATTTTCTGAGGGATATTATCTATTTATTTATTTATTTACATTTGTTGACCGGGCTAGTCTAACTGGATACATGTCCATTTTCAGTAGAGGCCCGGGGAGAAAAGCTCCAAGCAAAAGAAAAAAAAAAACATTATTATACAATATTAATATAAAAAGCTATCATCAAGTACAGATAATAACAGTATTGGAATATTTGTGAAAGAGAAAAAGAAAAAACAATGCTATTGTGTTCTGAGGTATTTAGAAGGGAATGAACTAGGAACAAATACAGAATAAACAAAAACAAGTTTTTTTTTTTAAGGTAGTAAACATAGTACAGCAAAAAGGACATTGAAATATTTGAGTGATATAATACACTGAAGAAGTGAATTAAAAGGGAGAGCAGGAATGAGTAAGGAGGAAAACCAGTCAGGGTTTGTGCAGGGACAAAGCCAATGAGTTTTAAAATGTGCTTTGAGATGTTTTTTAAAAAGATGTGTGGAAGAGAAAGTAGAAAGTTCACTTGGAAGCTGGTTCCAGGCCTTGCCAACTGTGTTAGTGAAAACTGAGTCTCCAGCTTTGTTTTTAGATTTAATAGTGGAAACTAGAAGCTTATCGGCTGAGCGAAGAGTTGCATGGTTTTTGTAAGGGGTAGTCAGATTTGTGAGGATTGGGGTATTAATAGGGTGGAAAAGTATCTTTTGGGTTATAGTAAGTTGATGACAGAGTAGTTGGTGCTGCAGTTCTAACCATCCCAATTGTTTGAGGTTGAGACAGTGGTGTGTTCTAAAAGGGTTGCCGGTAGTGAATCTGGCTATGTTATTATAGCTAGTGGCAAGTTTGTTAAGGTTGTTTTTAGAAAGGTTAGTATAAATGGCAGAAGCATAAAACAGGGTAGAAATCAGATGAGTTTGGGCTATAGTGGTTCTGGCTGTAGGTGTAAGGAAGGGTTTGATTCTATACAGGGAACCTAGTTTTTTGTTGACAGATTTTATGGTAGTGTTGATGTGATTGTCATAGCTAAGGTTGTTGTCTATGGTTATGCCCAGGAGACGGGTTGTGGTATCAGGGGATATGGTGGTTCCATTGCTAGAGGTTATAGTAAAATGAAATTGTGGTGATTTTAGAGTAGGAGTAAAGAGTAATAATTTAGTTTTTTTGGCGTTCAGGAGGAGGCAGCGTTGCATGAACCAATTTTCAACAGTATGAAATACAGACTGGGTGAGGGTCTGGAGTGTGGTTGGGGATCTAGCAGAGCAGATTAAAGTAGAATCATCAGCATATTGTATGCAAGTGGCTTGAGGAATTTTAGTATTTAGGTCATTAATAAACATTGAAAAGAGAAGTGGGCCAAGGATAGAGCCTTGAGGTACTCCAAGGATTATGGGGAGGGGAGTTGACAGCATATTGTCCCAAAGGACTGCTTGATGGCGGTTGTCTAAATAGGATTTAAACGAGAGTAATGCCTGGGCGTCCAGTGAATGGGCTTTTAATACCTCCATAAGCAGATTATGGTTGACCATATCAAAGGCTTTTGAAAGTTCAATAAACAAAGCTGAGGAAAGAGAGTTATTGTTACGATTTTTGTTTATACAGTCAGAAAAGGATAGCAGGGCTGTTGAGGTACTATGGAATGGTCTGAAACCATGTTGGCAGTTGGCAAGTAAATTGTTGTGGAGAAGGTGGTCAAGTAGTTTTTGGTGGATACATTTTTCTATTATTTTAGCTATAGGAGAGAGTAGGGCGATTGGTCTAAAGTTGGAAATGTCAGTTGATATCCCACCTTTATGTAAAGGAATGATGTGAGAGACCTTCCATATAAGAGGGATTGTACTTTCTGAAATAGTTCTATTAATAAGGATAGAAATAGGGTAGGCAATGACTTTAGCTGCAATTTGCAGGTATTCTGCTGGTATACAGTCAGCAGAAGGGGTGCGTGGCTTGAGTTTTTGAAGGAGGTTAAAAATGAGGGATGTAGGTACTGTTTGTATGCGAAAAGAAGGAATTTAATTTGTTGTGGTATTAGGTGGGAGGGAGCTAGTGGATGGTAGAGTATTAGCTAGAGTTTGTATGGCTTCTATAAAGTAGTTGTTAAAGGAATCCGCTATCAGTTTAGGGTTATTATGGGTGATTCCTGATGGGCTGGGGGACTTGGTGTGCTCTGGGTGAAGTAATTTGTTCATAGCTGACCAGAAATTTTGTGGTTTTTGTTTGTGGGTTTGTTGGAGGTGAAGGTAATAGTTTCTTTTGTCTAGTAGAATTTCTTTTTTGGTGGCATTTCTTAATTGTTGAAAGTAAAGGTGGTTAGAAGGGCTTTCAGAAGCCCTCCACTTGGTCCAGATTTTATTTCTCAGACGGATTTTTTGTCTTGTTTGTTTTGTGAGCCATGGGGCAGTTTTGGTCTTTATTCGGAATGAGCGATAGGGGGCATGGAGGTCTAGAATTTGAAGGAATCTAGTATTAAAGTAGGTGACTGCTTCATCAAGTTGAAGATGAAGCACTGGTGACCAGTCACATGCCTTCAGTTCTGTTTGGAAGTTTTCAGGGTGAAAGTTATTTTTTTGAACGGGAGGTTTTGAAAATAGTAGGATTGGGCCTATGAAGTTTTTGTTTAATTATATAGGTAAGAGCATGGTCACTGATGTCGTCTTTAAGGGTTCCTGGTTTATAAGTAGTAGGGTGACTATTTATGAGAATCCAGTCTAGTAAGGATTCCTTACCACTTTGTTTGTGGGTTCAAGTGGGGGTGGTTATCATTTGTGAGAAACCATAAAGATTTATGTGGTTAATGGGATTGGGGGACCTGCAGGTAGTCCAGTCTATATTAAAGTCACCTAAAACAATGGTTTCCTGGGGTAGGTGGATAGAGAGGCCACTAAGTATATTTTCTAGAGTACTGATATTGTTAACAGGGGGAAGATAGGAACAGATTATATAGATGGATTTATGGTTATTGATTTGCAGTTTGGCTGAAAGGGTTTCTGCAGTGGAGTTTGTGGGAAGTGGCACACTGAAGGTTGATACTTGGAGTTCTGATTTATAAAATATGGCTACTCCCCCACCTTTTTTGGTAATACGGTCTTTTCTTAGGATGTTATATCCTGGGGGGGGTAATCTCCTTGTCTTTGGTGGAAGGTTTAAGCCAAGTTTCAGTAATACAGGGGATATCAAATTTGTTATGTTTTATTATGTGTGAAATTCAGATGTCTGCCATTACTTTCTGACATTTCTCAATGATTTGTCATGATTTTCCAGAAACCCACAACAGTGGGTGAAACAGACTAAAAATATGAGTCAAACATATGGAAATTATGCAAAAAAGTGGACATTTGAGATGTATGCTGCCTTATCATTCTCAGACACCATGTCTTCCCTAATACTACGTGTGGAAACATTACAAATTCAGGGTACTGTATAAGTGTATGTGCATATATTGATAAGCCATCCCTTTTTTTCCCCACCAGCAACAACACCAAGCATAGCAACCCTGGGTCATCTTGAGGTTTGCCAACCAAGATAACAGGGACAAAGCTCAGTTCATAAAAAATAGAACCAGTTATAAAAATACGAACTCAGCAATGCAAAATGTCACAAAAAGCTGTTTATTAAAGCAAAGCTATCAGGTAAAAACCCTTCATCAGTGTATAAAAGACAGCACCTACCACTCCTCTTTTATATAACACACAGCCAATAATTGTCAGTTGATCAATTATACAAAATATGCATTTAAAAGGCAACACAACATATATAAAAAATATATAGTAAAAAAACGTTCGTATTTATATATACAAAATACGTCAATTGATGTAAACACATCTGCTTAAGTTTTAGTACAGGCTTATCTGTCAATGTTCGGGGTGGTGATTTAAATGATAGGCTGGAAAGTAAGGACCTGGAATGGTTATTAAAGATGAATGCTGATCTTTTTCCTGCTTTGAATCAGATGGCGTCAGTTAAGCCTGTACTAAAACTTAAGCAGATGTGTTTACATTAACTGATGCATTTTGTAGTGTTTTATTATGTATTACTATATATATATATATATATATATATATATTAATAAGAAAAACAATTACATATTTTATATATATATATATATATATATATATATATATATATATATATATATATATTAATAAGAAAAACAATTACATATTTTATATATATATATATATATATATATATATATATATATATATATATTGTGTTGCTTTTTAAATGTATATTTAAACTATTGGGCGTCATGATCGACTGCACCCTCAGATTTGATGCACACATCAATCAAACTATAAAAACTACCAATAAAAAACTCAGTAGTCTCTTCAGGATCAAATCATTCCTCACCCCGCAAGCTAGAATAACAATTGCCCGCTCCCACCTCCTATCTACCCTTCTCTATGCCTCCCCTCTATTCTCCTACCTGAATAAAACCAATCTTAAAAAACTGTCTTCATGCTACAACCAAATCCCCAGATTTGCTACTAGCTCACCCTACCGTACCCACCACTGCCAGAACCTGAAACTCCTCGGCTGGTTGGAACTACCCCACCTCCTACAGCTCAACCAGCTCAAAGTGGCCCATAAAATCCTCCACTAACCGGAAACTACCCCAGCCCTAAGAAACATAATCTGCCCCTACAGTAATAATCGCCCACTATGCTCATCCACCAAACTCATAGTACTTACAATCAAATCCAACCATGCTGCAGGCGACTCCCTCTTCACCAACTCCGTCGGTAAAAACTGGAACTCACTACCTACTGACATTACCATAAAGTCTTCTCCAACCATATTTAAACATAAACTTAAAAGTCACCTCAAGTCACACTGGATATGCCCCTGTACCAACCCTGACTAAGACCCCACACTTCCCTCCAACACACTCTGCTTAGCCATTCCCCCTCATTTAAACAATGAGATCCTTTATGACTGCAACTCTAAGTATTGTTATCTTCAACCACTATTTTCAATTGAAAAGTATGCCTCTGGCCTCACAGAAGAATGCATGAACTATGTCTATAATCAACTTGTATTGTAACCACAATTTAGTGGATTGTCTGTTTTGTTACACCTATAACCTTCTATCTCTATGTACTATGTCTACAATCTTCTTCTATGTAACCTCTATTAGTTGATCATCTATTTGTAATGTCTATTTCTTAATCTGAATTTGTAACTTTGCAGCTTTTCTCCCCGGGACTCCGCTGAAAATGGACACGTATCCAGCCGGACCATCCCGGTTAACAAATGTAAAATAAAATAAATAAAATAAAATAAATAAATAAATATTTTGTATAATTGTATGTTAATTGTTAATGTGTATGCTAATTGATTAATTGATAATTATTGGCTGTGTGTTATATAAAAGACGAGTGGTAGGTGCTGTCATTTATACATTGATGAAGGATTTTTTACCTGAAAGTTTGTTTCTAATAAACAGCTTTTTGTGACATTTTGTGTTACTGAGTTCGTATTTCTACAATTGGTTCTAATTTTATGAACTGAGCTTTGTCCCTGTTATCCTGGTTGGCTTATCATCTTGAGTTTTCCACACATATATTAATCACTGCACAAGTTGTAATATATGAAATGGTGTTGTCTCTTCTGGACAGGGTCAATCAGTGGTGCTCACATGCTTGCTTATCCAAATGCAAACAGACAAATAGACTCAATAAGGGTATTGCTGTCACACCACTAGGCTACTAAACAGTATTTGTCTGCTAAGCTACTAGCCTCAGATGACACTGTGAAGTATTGCGACTATGTAGGTCTACCAAGCTGTTGTTGAACACATGGCTTGGTTATGTCATCTAGTATATGTTCACCTGTAGTCCTCCATAATTCAGACTTGAGCTGTGGTGTGTGCATTAAGTATTCTGATCTGTAGTCCATAAGCTTGGAAAGGTAGGGGTTTTAATCTCCCAATATCACTGCAGTCAACTGTGTGTGTGTGCGTGTGCGCGCGTGTGTGTGAGTGTGTGTGTGTGTGTGTGTGTGTGTGTGTGTCTGTGTGTGTGTGTGTGTGTGTGTGTGTGTGTGTGTGTGTGTGTGTGTGCGTGCATGTATAAACAAAATTGGGAGTGTATACCCCAATCCAACTTTGTAAATGGCATGGTTTTCTATTGTTTTGGTGCTTGCACAAATATCCAGTTAATGCAAGCCTCCAAACTCTTGTCCCTCTTGTGGTCTGCAGATGTCATCTACCATAAGATCACCTACAGTCTTGTTAAAATCAGACTTGTACAATGGTGCATGAGTTAGCTACTCTGATTTGTAGTATGTAAACCTAGATAGGAAGGGGTTCTACCTCCATGTCAGTCAACTTGATGTGTGTGTCTCCATAAATAATGTTGTAAGTGTGTATCCCACACAAACATCTCAAATGGCATGGTTTTGCACTGTTATTGTGTCTGTAAAAAAACTTCTCCAAAGCAGATTATAACCTCTTACAGAATGGTATAAATAGCTTTACTGCACCTCCCCCTCAGATGGAACTGGAAACTATGCTGAGTTCTACACAAATGCTTTATACAAACACCTATATAACTGCATTGCCTTGGCCATACCTGAATGGACCACAACAAACTCCTCAAGGAAGAGCAAACCTGCTGGTGGACAACTGCTATTAGCAAGCTTTACAATAAGAGGAAGAAGTGAAGTTGCTGTCTAAGAGTAAGAGGGATCAAGCCTTAAACTGGAAACACTCCCTCCTCAACTTAAACAAATAACTGAGGATCCTTGTGAAGTCCTCCAAAGTAAACTATGAATCCAAATTAGCTTCCTCAACTAAGGGCAACCATAAGGTGCTCCTTAGTTGCAACCATAACTTAAAAAGAAAGGCCCAGATTTGTGCCAAACTGGTAGGTAATGATACCACAGATAATAAGCCTGTAGACATTGCTGAACTGTTAGCTGACAGGTTCTGTGAAAACCTCATTCCCCTGTCCTCTCCACATGTACCGAATGACATCCCTATCACCTCTCCTCTACCTTGTATCTGTAAAGAGCAGGTCATGAACACCCCCTCTAATGTCAAAAACACAGCATCTATGGGACCTAATAACATGCCAGGCTGCATCATACATGGGCTCAAACAAGAATTAGCAACACCATTGGGTACTCTTTTCAATCGGTGTCTAAGCACTGGCTTCATCCCAGATGAATGGAAAAAGGCCACTGTTATCCCCTTGCACAAAGGTGGTGCTTCCACTGACCCCAAGAACTATAGACCTATTAGCCTGACTATTCTTATCTGCAAGGCCATGGAGCATATCATCATGGACCCTATCAACAAAGATATAGGTAATCTCCAAACCCTTGATCCTACTCAGTTTGGATTTGTCAAAGAGACAACATGCCTATTAAACCTGGAGACTTCTTTGAGACAGTCAGCAAGGCCCTTGATGAGGGGAAATCTGTGCATGCAGCCTAACTAGACATAGCTAAGGCTTTTGACACTATCCCCCACTCAGGCATCATTGACAAACTCACCCAGCTAGTTATCAATCCTTATCTCATTAGATGGTTTGCTAACTGGCTCACTGATCGAAACCATATAGTCAAAATAGGGAAATGCACCTACAACAGCAGACACATAACCAGTGGTGTTCCACACGGATCAGTCCTGGGACCTCTACTATTTTGAATCTGTTATCTGAAGTACAACTAAAACTAAAGGTCTGTGAATGGCAACATTTGCTGATGACTGCAAACTGGGAGTGGTCATAGAATCTCCAAATTATGTCAACATCCTACAGGAAGGTCTTACACAAACAAATGACTGGTGCCAAAGTCATGGCCTTAAACTCAATGCAAAAAAAGGTGTTATCATCCCTTTCAGTAAGAGCAATGTTCCTGCTAAGTACCACATCAGTAGCAACACTGTAAGGGCACACTCAATAGTGAAAGACCTTGGCACACAGATTGACAGCAACCTTAACTTTGATCACCATGACTCCACAGTGGTAAGAAGGGCATTCTATGCTGCTCATCTCATAAGTATGGGCATTGCTTCCAGAAAAAAAAAGTTATAACCCCCCCTGTACTCTTCCCTCATCCGGCTAATAATTGAGTACAATTCCCCTTTTAGTATGTTCATTTCCAAGCACCTACAGCAATTGGAGAGACCACAAAGGTTCCTCACAAGGAAAATTCAATGTCTTCAGCATCTGTCCTATGCGGATCATCTGAAATCACTGTCACTTTATTCGGTTTCATACAGACTACTCAGAGGCAATTTCTGCCTTGCATATAAGGCAATATTTGACCCTGCTTTATTGGAAATGCTGCATATCTGTAAGCCAAATATTACACAGGTTACTCGCTGTAAATGCCTTAACATGGTATGTGAAATTAATAAAACCTTCTAGAGGGATAAATTTGTCTCCTAGAGGTTACCACACCTTTGGAACAGAATTCTGCTTCATGACAAGTAGAGCACCTCATTGGCCATCTTCAAACACAATCTGGACAATTAGATGGATAACCATAAATTCATCCTGGGGGTTCCACCTGTGTCCCTCTTGGACAGTGGTGATAGGTACTAATCATGGAAATAAGGGAAAAACTTTTCTAGGCTTGAAAGGGCCCTAGAGTCATTAGCCTAGTAACTTCCTATGATCCTATAAACCTATGATCCAGTCAAGGCAGTCCTCCAAACTCTTGTCCTCCATGTGACCTGCTGATGTCATCTACCATAAGATCACCTGTTAAAACCAGACTTGTGATGTGGTGTGTGCTTTAAATACTCTGATCTCTAGTATGTGAACCTAGATAGGTAGGGATTCTATCCTCATTGCAACCAAGATGGTGTGTGTGTATGTGTGGGTGTGTGTGTGTGTGTGTGTGTGTGTGTGTGTGTGTGTGTGTGTGTGTGTGTGTGTGTGTGCATGTGTGTGTGTGTGTGTGTGTGTGTGTGTGTGTGTGAGTAACGTGGGTGTGTGAGTGTGTGTGTGTGTGTGTGTGTCTCCATAAAGAACACTGTAAGTGTGTATCCCACAGTGACGTCTCAGTTGGCATGGTTTTGCACTGTTTTTGCCTGCATAAACATCCAGTCAATGCAGTCCTTCAAACTCTTGTCCTCCATGTGGCCTGCTGATGTCATCTACCATAAGATCACCTGCAGTTCTGTTAAAACCAGACTTGTGCTGTGGCGTGTGAGTTAAGTACTATGACCCGTAGTATGTAAGCATAGATAGGTAGGGTTTCTATACTCACTCCAGTCAACTTTGTGTGTATGTGTATAAGCTGTTATTGGATGTTCCACAGAGCATTTACAGCAGCCTGATGGACATTGCCCTCTTGTCCTCAACAGACACTTCTGATGTCATCAGCGATATTAGATTATTGGATATGCATATGTCACAACAGGTCATGATCACACACTGGCCTGACAGATGGGTAGATATCACCTCAACAGTGACATTCTTTTTATTGTATGCACAAACATATTTGCAATGATGATGGGCAGTTTTACACATTATATCACGTAGGAGTTCCCGTGGACTATGATTCTTGTGGATGATATTGTGATCTGTACTGAGAGTAGAGAACAGGTTTCTGAGACCCTGGTGAGATGGAGATATGGTCTACACAGGAGAGGAATGAAGTTCAGCAGGACTGAAACACACTGAGCTGAGAGGAGGAGGGGCATTGACTACAATTTTTGCTAGTTATTGTTTCTATCAACATATATATATATATATATATATATATATATATATATATATATATATATATATATATATATAGCACTTTGTATTGCGTGCTGCATACTTTTTACTGTATGTTATTGCTATTAGCTAATCTGCATGATTAAACTAAAATTGTCTGCCTTACAGGGCCTGATAAATAAGGTTTTTCTGTCACACTGCTTGTAAAGCTTTTTAGTTAGTTTCACTGTGTGAAAGGTATTAACAGAAAATTTTCTCTACTTGTTAAGCACCTGTTTGTTCTGATTTCCTGCCAATGAGTGTATCATATAACTGATTTGTTTGCAGTTAAAATCATTCTGTAGAGTCTCCTTGCTCCTTTATCTGTTTAAAACATTCATTTTGTGGCTCACTGCTGTTCTTCTGCTGTGATAAACATTTCTGTAGCATGTACTGTCTAAAAGAGCGTAGGCAAGTAGCTGTAGTATTGTTCCTCACCCTCTCCCTGTTGGTGTCTTGCTATTATACTTGGTGGCTTTGCAGTTGCCTGCCCCTATTGTAAATTTGATCTGGGACACTCCTCCCAGTCTAGTACCATTAGCTCATTCTACCTAATACAGAGAGAACATTTGAGAAGGCCAACCCACTTAGTTTCTTAACCTTGAATTGTCTTCTGATGCTCCTCTCTCCCATTACTTAAAAAAAAACTTTGCTACAATCTCCCTGTGTTCTGCTTAACTGTAATAAAAAATAAGTTTGTTTCCTGCCTTTCCTGTAACTAGTCTAGTCCAGATAGAGATTTGCTATATCCAGGACTGTTTGTAAGCTTCTGAGCCCCCCACCCAAGCCTGTATGTATTGGAGGGACGCCTGCTAGTTTATCAGTGGGAGTGTTAAGCACTAGGTAACCTATCTACCACATAAGGAGTAGTTTCTGGTCCAGAAATTGTAGTTATTGGCCATTTGGGCAGTTTTTCCATATCTCTCAAACTTCCTGATTTAAGATCCCGTATTTGCACTTGTTTCCTCCCCTTCCTGTACCTAGTCTAGTCCAAATACAGATTTGCTGTATCCAGGACTGTTTGTAAGCTCCTGAACCTTCCATGCCTTTCTGTGTTGGAGGGAAGCCTTCTAGCTTATCAGTGGGAGTGGTAAGCACTAGGTAACCTACCTACCACATAAGGAGTGGTTCTGGCCCAGAAAGTGTATTTATTGGCCGTTTGGGGCATTTTTCCATCTACCTCAACTTTCTGATTTAAAAGCCCATATTTGCACTTGTTTCCCCCCTTTCCTGTAACTAGTCGAGTCCAGATACAGATTTGCTATATCCAGGACTGTTTGTAAGCTCCTGAGGCCCCCAAGCCTTTCTGTGTTGGAGGAAAGACTGCTAGCTTATCAATGGCAGTGGAAAGCACTAGGTAACCTATCTACCACATAAGGAGTGGTTTCTGACCCAGACACTGTAGTTATTGGCCATTTGGGCAATGTTTCCATCTCTCTTAACATTCTGATTTAAAAGCCCACAGTTGCACTTGTTTCTTTCCTATAACTAGTCTAGTTCAGATACATATTCTTAGCTTTAGCACTTGAACTTGGTTATTCATGCTCAGCACTTGTTCAGAACTTGTTGTAAGCACTAAATAAGCTACACATTGATACAGCACTCAACCTTCCTCATTGTCTAGAGGAAAACTGTTTTTGTACTTACTTTCCTCACTTGCTTAGACAAATACAGCTGTTGTACTCACTTTCCTCACTTGTCTAATGGAAAATAGTTTTTATTCAGGCATGTCCAAGGGTCAGCTCTCAGTGTTCTCTCCTGTCTATCTGATGAATCTGGGTATTTGGGCCAATGTGGCAATTGTCTCATGTACACAGACAGCCCTCTCCTCCTACCACCCAACACTACAACCTGTGAGAGATGTACTTATCTAGCCAAACTGGAGGTAAAGCTCTCTCCAACCAAGACTGAACTTAACAGTCAAGAGGAGAAGATAAACACTTGCACCACACCACACTTAGCACATAGTCCCACTAAACCTACAACATGAAAATCCACACATAAAAACACAAAAACATTCATGGAGGCTCTCAGTAATAATCTGCTCAAACACCAGAGACCTCCAAAGCAGAAATGCAAGAAACCTCCACCCCCAACACAACCCAAATGACACATAGCCCACAGACTCAGTGAGCCACTCAACCACAGCCCATAAGGCAAAACAACGTACCCAACACACTAGTCATAGGTGACACTATATTCAGGCACACTAATGCCCCACTCACCAGGTTAAACAAGGAGAAGATTACGGTCATCTCCCTGTCAGGTGCCAGGATCTGCCACATAACCCACACACTCAGGTCACTGCACAACAAGTACAAATATGACTCTGTCATTGTCCATATTGGTGTGAATGACCTGAGATGTACCTCCCTGGACTACATGAAAAGAGATATGGAAGAGCTCTCTGATCTTGTAGCCCAGGCAGGTATGACCCTAGCCCTGAGTAGCATCCTGCCATCACCCAGGACAAAATGATTGAGTTCAACAATTGGCTAAGCTTCCAGTGTCATTCTAAGAGTATGTCTGTCTGCCTAGGATGACATGGTCGACAGACCACAATGTTTTGCCAGAGATAGCCTGCACCTGTCACCCCTGGGATTCCGGATACTGGCTAATGCTTTTGCTGCCCCATAGTGCCTGAGGGTCATGCTACTCAATGCTAGAAGTCTAAATCTCAAAATGCACTCCCTTGAGGCACTCCTTAAAATGGAGAACATTGATATTTGTGCAGTGACTGAGACCTGGTTCAAGGCTCTAGAGAGTACCTCTGCATTACCAGGTTATAACTCATACCACATGTTTCAGCCATCTAACCTGGACCAGAACACCAAAGGGAGAGGTGTGTCCATATTCATTAAGGATATCTACACCTCCAGGCGAGTTGCTCAGCATAATGCATCCGAGGTTATCCAAGTGCAACTAACTCTGGGCAAAACTGCAATCCAAATTGTAGCTTGCTACAGATCCCACACCATGCCCTAGGATTTCCACTCCTCTTTTCTTGATATATTGGAAAATATTAGGGTTCAACCAAACACCCTAATAATGGGTGATTTCAACTACTCCAGCATGAACTGGGAAAACTACTCATGTACCAACTCCTTCATTCATCGCTTTCTGGAATTCATAAATTCCAATGCCCTGGATCAACTTATCCACACCCCCACCAGGGACAACAATATACTAGACCTAGTCATTACCAACATGAGTGACCGGTGTTCCACACCTGAAGCAACTCTTGGTTCGTCAGATCTGACCGTAAGCTAATCGCCCTAGATATCCACATCCCATCCCCATGCCTCATTAAGAAACCACGGTAAAAAATTTCTCCAAAGCCAACTTCAGGCTTCTTAAGACAGAAGTGGCAAACTTCATGACACCCATGCAGTTGGGCAATACAGTTATGACTGCTGAATCTTACACAAATGCACTCTATAAGCACTTACATGAGTGCATAGACCGTGCTATACCAAACAGAACCAAGACCCTATCCTCCAAAAAAATGAAGCCAATCTGGCAGTCCCTTGCCATAAACAAACTCTAGAACAGAAGGAAGAAACTGTTGCAAAAGAGAGTAAAATCCCATGAGTGGAGGAGCTACCTGGTCAGTCTCAGTAAGAAGCTGAGATCCCTTATAAGATCCTCCAAAGCTAGCTGCAAAAACAAAATCACCATTGATTCTAGGGACAGCCACAAAGCATTCTACAGCTATCTCAAGAATCTCAATAGCAACACCCAGATCTGCTCTGAGTTACAGCACAACGGCATGAAAATTGCAGAACCAACTGATATTGCCATCATCCTGGCAGGTAGGTTCAATGCTAAATTTAGCCCCCTCTCACCCCCTAAAGGGCCCATATCTATATATGAAGAATGCAGAATCCCTGTAATCACAACTATGCAGGTAAAAGCTGCACTCTCTAAAGCCAAAAACACAGCATCCATGGGACCAGACAAAATCCCAGGCTGCGTTTTACACAAACTTCAGAATGAACTGGCTCCCCACCTAAGCACCATGTTCAATCATAGCCTCACATCAGGCTTTCTAACCACTGAATGGTACACAGCAACAGTTACCCCACTCCACAAAGGGGGAATCACCACTGATCCCGGGACCTATCGCCATATTAGCCTGATGAGCCTGGTCTGTAAGGTCATGGAATGTATCATCATGGAACTCATAAACAAAGACATTGGTAACCTCCAAACTCTGTACCCCACCCAGTTCGGATTTGTGAAAGACAGATCATGCCTTTTGAACCTGATCAACTTATTTGAGGCAGTCACCAAAGCCGTAGATAAGGGTAAGGCGGTTCACACAGCCTATCTTGACCTCGCCAAGGCTTTCAACACCATCCCCTCTTCTGGAATTATAGCTAAACTCACTAAACTAGGTATAAATCCCTACATCACAAGATGGGTTGCCAATTGGCTCACTGACAGAACCTACACTGTAAAAGTTGCAGACTCCAAATCTGACTTCAAACCAGTGACAAGTGGAGTACCACAGGGTTCAGTCCTTGGACCTTTCGTATTTGGTATCTACTTCTCTGAAGTACAGGCTAACACAGAAGGCCTTTGGCTAACGAAGTTCGCAGATAACTGCAAACTAGGAGCGGGTCTATATTAGAACAGCGAAGCACGAAAACAGCGAATACCAGTTGGGCGACACCAACTGTGCGAAGAATGGACATTTCAAATCCGAAAAATAAAAAAACTAAAGTAAACTGTCACTAAGTGTTTTATGCAGGGGGAAAGCCCCCCAACACCCCCACATCTCGCTACTTAAATATACCAACTCTGAGATCGCACTACATTGAAGTAGAGGGAAGAGTTCCCTATGGCAATCTCCGTTCACTCTTGTGATGTTTGCGATGTTCACACAATTGGTGTCGCCCAACTCTTATTCACTGTTTTCATACTTCGCTCTACTAATATAGACCCCTAGGAACCATAGTCACGTCCCCAAATGATGTGGACATCCTACAGAAGGGCCTCACTGAGACAGATGCCTGCTGTCAGAGCCATGGCCTCAAGCTCAATGCCAAAAAGTGCATTGTCATCCCCTTTGTTAAAACTCTGTACCCATGAACTACCACATAGGCAGCAGTCTACTTCATGCAGAATGTGTGATAAGAGACCTTGGGACCCAGGTGGACAGTAGTATCTCCTTTGATAATCACATCACCACAGTAGTCAGGAAATCCTTCTACATGGCACACTTCATCACAAAAGGCTTCTCATTCAGGAAAAAAGAGGTCATTGTTCCCCTTTACTCAGCTCTCATTAGACCCATTATAGAGTACAATGGCCCTTTTGGAATGTACCTCACAAGACATCTGCAGCAGCTGGAAAGGCCACAGAAGTACCTCACAAAGAGGATTACTGGCCTCAAACAGATGTCCTAGACTGACCGTCTCAAAAAACTCCAGCTTTGCCCCATAGCATATCGCCTACTCTGAGGTGATCTCTGCCTAACATATAAAGCTATGTCAAACCCAGAGGTTTTGGACATGCTACACCTAAAGAAATCCAAATATATATGAGCTACATGCTCTAGGGACCTAAACCTTGTCACCACAATAAACAGAACATGCCGGAGGGATAGATTCTTGTCCCTGAGATTTCCCATACTGTGGATACAAGCTACCCATCTATGTCAAGCAAAGTTCCTCATTAGCACTCTTCAAGAAAAATCTTGATGAGTGGATAGGAAATAGGAAATACACCCTGTGGATCAGTTCTGTGGCTCTGCTCGACAGGGGTACAGGAAAATAACTGTCTTGGGTGGTGTAAGCTAGGGAACCTTGTTGGCTAGGCTTAATTAATCCCTTGGGCCGATAGCCTAGTACCTACCTATGAACCTATAAAACAGAATATATGTTTTTGAATGAGAGGGAGGATAGAGAAATGTTTTGGATACATGAGCACAGTTAGAGAAGACATGATGTGAAATACTTTGGATCAACAGTTCAGAACATAGCTCTCAACTAACTGTACAGATTGTTGCAGAATATCCAGATTTTTGCTTCATACTTTGGTCTTTTTGTGGTTTTTCTGGCAAATCATTGGCAAATTACTGAGGGTTGAAAAAAGAAAATAAAGGCAGATATTTGACTTTCAGACTTCATACCCTTCAGAATTCAAAACCTGTTATTCTATCAACTTTCCAAGTTTGTAAGAGCAATTGTTAAAAAGTTTCCCAATTTTTGCCCCCCATTATTTATGGCTTTGTCCAGATTATTTTGATCTAAGAGGTTGAGAGGTACGGTTCAGAATAATAATGAGTGTGGAAGACAGGTGAGGAAGAGAGCATGCAGGGCAGAGAAGAGTGTCAGGAGTGAGTTTTGACAGATGGGTACTAATAAAACTGAAAGGGAAGGTCTTCAAGATGGTAATGAAACCAGCTAGGTCATATGGGTTGCAGATGGTGCCACTAACAAAAAAGACAAGTGTCATAACAGGTGTTGGCAGTGTCCCAAATGTTATGATTTGCAGTGTGTGTGCTGAGGATGCACAGGAGTATTAACCACATATTAGAGTGTCAGTTCATGTCGTATGGTTTGGAGACAAAAGGAGTGGTGATATTGTGTTAGTTTGGACATGTGCTGAGGAATGATGCTGGGTATACTGTGAGAAGAATGTTAAGGATGGAGGTGCCAGGTAAGAGGAAAACAGGAAGGCCTATGATAAGGTTTATGGATGTGGTGACAGAGGAGATGCAGGTTGTTAGTGTGACAGAGCAAGATACAGAGGACAGGTAGAAATGGAAGCAGATGACCTGCTGTGGTGAGCCCTAATTACTACTATCCAAAAGAACAGGAAGAAGAATATGACACCTGTGTTTGGAGAAACCTCACCTGTGCACTGGTGGCAGGACTGAACAGTAGGAGTATCTATCTCAAGGATAGTTTTTCTGGACTCAGTTTGGATTGTAACAGTGTGTCTTTCTATTACCTGCTCTAGATTGTGTGTAGAGGTTGTAACATTTTGTCCTTATACATGCAGAAGTGTCAATACACTTGCATTCATATAACAATGTCTGATGCTATGTAGAACAGCTGTCAGATCCTCTGTTGCATAACAACAGCAATTTATCCACTTACATATCAATAACAGAGGTACTGATCCACCTTATGGATAACCTCATAATGTACATCCCATTGATTAGTCACCTGAAAATAGCGGTCAGATCACATAACCCCCTCCTCTTTGCATTCTCTATGCAGATACCAGGTTCAAGCCTCCCATTATCACCTATCATTTCCCCTCCATTTCCCCTGCTAGCATAGTTGACGTGTTTTGTGACTCAGTGCTGATTGTGCCAAATGTGCACTGAACAGCCTGTATCTCCTACCTCACTGAAGTACAAATTTCAAGAGCTACACCTGTAGTAGGACACTGGAATCAGTGCTCTCTTGCTTCCAGAAGGTTAATACTAAACAGGTTGTCTGCTCACATGCCTTGACTCCTACTCATAATGTACACTCAACACAAACCATTATGTGCAGAGGCACTCCCCACAAACTAACCTAAACAGCAGACACATTCTAAACACAATCAGGCTACAAGCAGACAATACACACGAGACATATCATCACCTCTGTCTCACCATAGAAGTGCCCAAGGCAATGGGCAGGTATCCCAAAGGTTTTCATAATAGTTGACTGTATAGTGAGACATAAAGATGCCCCATTCAACAGCTTAAACAAGGATATGTTTAGTATCAGCTGTGTGGCAAACATAGTCATCACAGCACACATGCAATCAAGTCTCTCAACAAGTCCCACTCTTAATCCAGCATACTTCATCTTGGTATGCACATCTTGAAACATGACTATAGGAAATATATGAATGCACACACATTATTGAACTATCTAAAAATGTGTGCAAGCCAGGTATGTCTCTATGTTTGAGCAGCATAATACCCTCGCCTAGGATGATACCGTTATACAAAGAACAACATATTCTCTGAACTTGTCTAAGTTTCTTGTGTTATTCTAAGATGATACAGTACCGGTCAGTTTGGAATGACATGGTGGATACAGCATGCTGCTTTGCCAGACATAAGACACTTGACTGCACCATAATCTCTTTATTAGGCAAGGTCACAAAAGCAGAATAACCAATGTGAAAATGTACAACTCCACCAAAGTAAGGGTCATGCTACTAATCCTAAGAGTTCACATCTTAAACTGCACTCTCTGTAAGCATTCTTTGCAGTGAAGAGGATGTCTGTGCAGTCACAGAAACTTGGTTCAAGGCTGTGCTTTGGCCTTCCAAGGCTACAATGCCTTACAAACAACCAGACAACAAATGGAAGTTGTGTGAATACCAGGTATCATATCTATCTACAATGAAGATTAGTATGCCTCAACACTGTTTAGAGAAGATAACTATTTGGAGTTATTCTATGTCCAACATCATGTGGATATGAAACCCCTTCATGTTATTGCCATTCATAGGTCACCATCCATAAACACAAAAGGCTACACAGCCTATATATTACTACATGGAACAAATAAAGTAGAACAAAACAACCCAGGCAGGAGTGAGTGAAAGTATCCATCTATTGATTGGCATAATTATAGGACAACAAACTCACTTGCATAATATTACCTGGAGTTTGTGAACTGAAATGCCATGGAAAAAATAGTGAAACACCCCACAAGGATATCTCATATTCCAGACCTGTACCTCAACAAAATAAGTGAACAATGTAATGGCACATGTGTAGTGCCTGCACTGTTAATCCAACCATAAGGCAGTATGTTTTGAAGTAGATACAGCTACTGAACTCCCCAAAGGGGGGGGGGGGGTCATGTTCACAAACATCATCCAAGGTAAGTACACCCTCCTAAGGGATGGTCTAAATTACTTCAGATACACAGTTTCCACAAAGGACATTGACAGCTAGAGTAACTTATTTATTTTTTATTTATTTATTTATATTTGTTGACCGGGAGTGTCCGACTGGATGTAGGTCCATTTTCAGCGGAGGCCCAGGGAGAAAAGCTCCACAGTTAAAATAAACAGACAGTAGTTACATTGGATTACATAGCGATTAACAATTTACATAGCAATTACTTACAACATATTTACAGATGAAGAACATAGTACATCAGTAGACAACTAGAATCTTTATCTGTGAAGTACATAACAGGCATTAACAAATGTTACAAGAAAAAGTTCCTGCTGTATAATAAGTACTGGCTTATGAGCATCCAAGCTTGCTATAATCAAGGTAGTTAGCGGAGTGGAAAGAAAGGTAGTAGTTGAATGGGGAGGGTGATATTAGAGTGGGAGTTGCAAGGGTATAGCCAGCATGTTTTTAGGTGCACTTTTAGTAAAGTTTTGAAGTGGGTGCATGATGGTATGGAGGTAATTGTGGGTGGGAAGGAGTTCCATAATTTGGCTATGGCGCAAGAGAATAGTGCTTCACCAGCAGAGTTATTAGCTTTAGTGATCTGCAAGTGATTTTTGTTGCTGGATCTTAGTGGTCTGGTGGTGCGATAGGGTTGGAGTAGATTCTGGAGGGATGGGACATTTAGTGGATGATTTACTAGTTTGTGTAACTTACTCCCTGATGCCCTGTTTATGCATCTACACAAATGTATACACACAGTCATGCCTGATAGGCTCAAACAAAGATTCTCCGGCAAATACAAGCCATACCATTGGATGTGTGTCATTACTACATTATACAGTAAGTGAAAGAAGCTGCTGTTTACAAATACAACATTGACAATCCAGTACTGGAAGGACACTCTCCTCAGTGTAAACATGCAAATAAGATACATTGAAAAACCCTCACAGAGCAATTATGCTAATAATTTACACAACAACATATCCAGGGATAACCATGAGGCTTTCTTCATGTACATATGCAAACTGATATATCTTACATATAAAACTCAGATGTATTTGGATCCAGTTGTGTATAGTAGTACACATACTGACTCAGTGTATCTCTTGAACCTGCTATCAGACACATTTGGCTGAAAAGTGGCCTCCCTGCCACCAACAAACCTACTACAAACCATGAGTGCAACATCACCTCCAAGTTGTGGTATCTACATTGTGAAAGTTATCACTACCCTCTCCAAGACTAGGAGCACAATCTCCATGGAGATGGCATTCAGGCCTGTGTTTTTCATGTGCTTCAACAGTGAACTACCCCCCTAGACACCATATTCAACCACAGTCTGAATACTGCTGTTGTCCACATTGAATGGAATACAGTGACCATTTTCCAACCACACAAGAGATGATTGCCAAAATATAAGTGTAATAATAGAACCATGACTTTAAGCAACCTCTGCCATAAGGCAATGGATAAAGTTTGCATGCATCTCAGACACAAGGAAATCGGTGATCTCCCAAAAATAGAGGTGTTCCAGTTAGGTGTTCTTAAGGGTATCTTGTGCATGCAAAACCTAGTGGGATTTAAGACTGTGACCAGAGACATACACAAAGTCAAAGCTGTGCACACAGCCTATCGTAACTTGGCCAAGGCTTTCAACACAATCCAACAGATGTTGTCAGTGGGAAACTAACCAAGATGAATAACATATCCTATGTTATAAGTTGGTTTGCAAATGGCATCACGGACCAACAACATGCAATCACAGTGCATGACATCACCACAAGCAGCAGACATGTCAGCTGTGTGGTAACCAAAGTGTCACTGGTGTGGTCCGTCATGTTTGACATATATGTCTCAGAAGTCCTGAATAGAACAGAGGGTCTGTGGCACTAATGACTGCTGACAAAGCATTGAGTGTTATATGAACTGCACAGAAATGCATCAGCATACCCTGCAGTAGTAATAAATGTTACTGCTTATTATAAAATAACCAGGAGTACACTAGTCCCCACTTCGGTATTGATAGACCTTGGAACACATGTCACCTGCAACCTGGGTCTACTGTGGGGAGGTAGACTTTCTACATCTTATATCTGATTAGCAGTGGCATTACATCAATAGCAATATATGTTAGCAATCCCCTATACTCAACCCTAATTGGCCATAGTAATGAATATAATCCACTCTTTGAAATGTATTTTATCAGACACCTGCACTCACTTGACAGACCTCAGACATGTCTGAGTAATAAAACATCAGAAGGTCTCCAACATGGGTCTTCTGTGGGCAGACTGACATTTCTCTCACTGTGTGCAGTATCACACAGATATCTTTAAGGCAGTTTATGTATACCTTACAGGGCCATCTGTGTCCAAAATGGGAGGAAAATGCTGCACATGGGTAAGTAATGTGAGATTTGAGTTAGCTGTTCCTGTGACCTCAATGTACACTGTGACATACATAGGACATGCTGGAGAGACAGATACATCTCTCAAAAGTCATCTCTCCTCTGCCGTAGGCTCCAAATCCATGTCAAGCAGAGCACCTACATTACCCTGTTGAAGGACAGGCTAGATGACTTGCTATGAAATCATTATCTGGCATGGATCACTGCTGCTTCATCCCTGTACATAGGTGGTCCTTGCTGGACAAAACTTGCCCATGCATTATATCTGACTTTTAAAATTATATTGTGGTGTGACTGCTATGCTTCTAAAGACCATCAGGTCAATACCCTAGTCGCATCGTATGAACATTGGAACCTATGGCAATGTACATGCAAAAAGGAGCATAATACTGTATTACCATTCTGATGAGGTTTGTCTTCACTGCTGATATACTATCCTGAGCTCTGAATCTGATGGGTTGACTTTGGATGTGCACCCATACATTTGTACTAAATAATCCTTAATGACAAAGTTAGATGCAGTAACAGGTATATGTCATTTAAGTGAGTACTTACTTTGTCGAATTGCTATTCATTGAACTCACATTGTCAAAATCTCTTTTCATCAAACAGCCATTTCATTGAACTTTTTCACAGGAAAAAATTAATTCTAAATACATGCATGACTGTTTATATGATCTGTCCATGACATGGGCATTTACCAAGGAGGTTTTTGAGTATTTGACTGTAATGTATCCATTGATTCCATTAATCCATGGTCTTCCTAAAGTCCACAAACAGTTAATTGACCTGCTGTTGCGACCCATTGTATTGGGTCATGGCTGGCTGATTGAGTCTTTGTCAGTCTTTGTAGAAACTAAGTTGAAACCTGTTGTTGAGAAAGCTTCTTCAGTTCTTAAGGATACAGAGCATTTTTTTTTATGAGCACTTGATCAATGTTATGCTACTTTGGGAAGGAGTAATGATATGTGTCTTGTTACTTTAGATGTGTGTACTTTGTTCACTATTTTTCCAAATGATTTAGGAATTGAGTCTGTTAGAACCTTTCCAAGGATGAATAGTGACTATGACAAAGGACACATAGAACTTATCTGTGCCCTATTGGATCTTATTCTCACTAATAATTATTTTAGTTTTAATTATGTATTTTACTTGCAAAAGCTAGGTGGAGCTATAGGCACATCATATGCCAATAGTTACACCAATCTAGTGATGGTGAATTGGGAGTCAGAATATGTGATGGATGTTTCCAATAATAGATTTTTTAAGCATGTCTTATATTATAAGTGCTTTGTTGATGATGTTTTTATGTTGTGGAATGGCCCTGTTGAATTGTGATATGATTTTGTGAGGTATCCTGAAAGCACTTCTTATTTTAAATATACTATGAATTATTTCAAGCAATGTATAGACTTCCTTGATGTTTGTTTGTCCCTCGGAGGGGATGGGAAGTGGGATACTTCCTTATTTAGGAAGAAGTGCAGGAAAACACACTGTTGCATAGAACGAGTTAGCATCCATCCCATGTATACAATAATGTCATTAAGGGATAATTTCCTAGGATTTCTAGACTGCATACTAGTAATGTTGAATTTTTGGAAGGTACTGAGAGCTTGGGTAGAGAAGTTCTGGATAGAGGCTATCGCCCCAAGGAGGTTGAGAAAGCCCACTCCGAAGTTAGTAGACTAAGGACAATGAAAAGATAATCGTATTTTGATAAAGAACTTCAGTCTGTGAATAGACCTTCTGTGCCACATAATATTGTTTATAATGGGACTTCTACCACTAGATTAATGTTGACATATAGTAGTGATTGTGGGGAGGTCTGTGATATTGTTAGGAGAAACTGGTCCATCCTACTGTCAGATGATGATAATATTAAGAACAATGTGAGTGATAGACCCTATTTTGGATTTAAGAACTATCCATCTTTGAAATGACAGATGTGTTATGGACCTAGGATAAAGAAGACATGTCTACTCAATAGCGTTGGTACTTTCCTTGTAGAGCCTGTAAAGCTTGCAGTATAATCTACACCTCTAACTCATTTTTACACCCTTTAACACACTCCATATATAGTTTAAAAACTCATGCTGATTGAAAAACTAAGAATTTGGTTTATTTGCCCAATTGCAAGTTATGCAATGGGTACTACACAGGAAAAAAACAATAGGCTTTTGAAAGAACACATTTTACAGCATATGAGTGACATTAAGAATGGGAAGATTTCTAGTGTCTTATATAAATATATTTTTAATAACCCAGGGCATTATTTTACCTTCATGGTGTTGGAAGTAGTTGAAGAAAGTTTAAGAGTTGGAGACATTGTGAATCATACTGAAGTGGCAGAAATGAAGTGGATTGTAAAACTAGGTTGCTAAAGACCCTGGTTTAAATGGGGTTGTACCTTTAAAGCCTACTTTAAAATCCTGCAGGCTTTCTTATTAGAGTTAATTGATTTCACTGTCCTATTAGCTGTTGGTCTTTTTAAATTAGGCTGATATTCTTGAAGAAGTAGATCTGAAGAAGCACTTGTGTAAAAGTGCTAATAATTTCCTTTAGGACTCCATTGTATGCCTTTATTTATTTATTGGATTAAAGTACACATTTCTAGCCATGGTGGTGACCTTGATTTTTATTTCATTAATTTTATTTCTGCAAGATTGACCTTTGGCTGCCTGTGATATTTTTTTGCTTAGTTATATACTTTAGTAGTGTATGTCATGCACTGATTTTTTATTCTATCTATTATCACCTGTTTTATCTCAATATTTCGAGTTTGCTTGTTGCTGCAGGTAACACAAATGGAATCAGCAATGTGCAGCTGGTTTCCAAGCATAGCGGCAGTGCACAAACTATAGAAGTGGACCATTAGGTAGCAGACGGGAATCACACATATAAAAATCGACCTGGGATGTAGTTTCTTAATGTTAGTCTGCATAGCACAAACTTGCTAAGCACCGTTGCACTGCACATAACAGTGAGAACCTCAAGATAAATATTATTGTAGTATTGGTCTGAAGTTCACATGGCCCTGGGTTCTGGTACAAGGAATGCAACTTGTATTTTCCTAATGTGTCCTTACATTACCTTGCAATGTAATTCAACATACACATGTATTATTTGATCCTTCTACTGGCAACAACTGTGAGTGCAGAGCTACCATGTATAAGGTTCTGCTGCAGCAGACATCTATTTTGTCAATGGTGTCCCACCTCACATTATAGTCACCCTGAGTTATAGCAGTTGCCTTTTATTTCTCATATCCAAAGCATTTTACGGATGCATGATACAGTAATATTGTCAGTTGTAGAATTATATGATAATATCTTAATGATTGACCTTCTTTTTATTGTTTCCTATCATGCAAATGTGGGAAATGTGTTTGCATAATGCTAAGCAGCGCGCACCTTTTTCAAATGTTGCAAAGTCCAATAATGTGCGTTTTCAGTATCTGTCATAAATGGAATTGGGGGAAAAGCCATTATACATTGGTGTTCATCTGCACTGGACATGGCTGGTGTTCGGGGAGAGGTCCTGAAATTTCAGTCTTAAAGGTGGGGTGTGCAGGAGTCCAAAGTGTTTGTTGGACTCCTAGTGAATGATTATGGTCCCCAGCTATTGTAGGACTGCTATCATGGATCAGATTGCAAATCAGATGCACAGAAAAGTTTGGGCCCAGAATCTGTCCAGTGTTACTGGTATCTCCTGCACTGGAAAACAGTGTAGAAAACACTAGTGAGACCTCAGGATGAGGAACAGGGATATCCTTGACCACTGGGTCAAGGAATGCAGGAATGATGGTACTCCACAGATGTGTAGGTATCACTTACATCATTGCTTATAGGGGATAGCAGCTGTATATTTTCATTATTGGTGTTCTTAATGGTATTCTGTTGTATTCTGTTTTTCCACAGCTAATGCAGAAATAGCACTGAATGTGTGAACCTATGAAAAAAAATGAGAAGGTTGAGAGATGCAAGTAGTATGCCTGCTTCCAAACAGTACTATTTTTTTAGCATTAGCAGTAAATACAGCTTATTGTGGTAAAAACTTGTATCACATTGAGTATGCATTTTTCCATTGCAAATCAAAAGCATGAATGCATTAGTATGTGTCTTAGAACAACAGTCCAGTATTAGAGAGTAGACAAGGCTGGTAATTTAAGAAACCACATGTCTGAAGTATACAGTACTTGTTTAACCTGACATAGATATTGCAATGTAAGGTATGACCTATATACCAGGGACAACAAGAGTGTTTACAATATGCTGTATTACAAGGGAAGGAACAATATTACAATAAACACTGCTTGTGGGTTCCAATACCACACTCCTCATATTTAAAACTAACTCTTTAGAATACTGCTTAAGGTTATCATCAATAAATGTACAGTACTATTGTGTATTTATATTGATAGCATTAGACGTGCACACCTCTATAGCTGTGACTCGTATGACCTGCTGTTAAATGTAATCAGTGTAATGGAACACACATATGTGCAATACATGCCTCCAAGAATGACTGTTGAATGTGATATGATCTGCATCGCAATGTGTATGTGTTATCAACAGGGTAGTATTCAAAGTAATAAAGGTATTTGTTAGCATTTTGTATTACTGTAAGCAAAATGTAGCAGAATATTGTACATTATTTGTAGATATTTTTGTATATTATCTGTGTGATTACTAATGTTATTTCATGGTTTCTCTCACCCCACCCCTTCTCTTCTTTCTTATGTTATTGATATTTTTTATTATTGTTTGCATTGTTATTATTACATGATGTATATAATCATATTTTTTCAGTATCATATTTATTTTTTATTACCTATGGTTTATTATGTATACATTTCTATAGTTTCTCTGCTAAATACCATTTCATTTCATATTACATTTTAGTGTGTTTGTACTTCCATTATCTTTGTATTAATTTATTATTATATGCATACATTTTATTTAATGTTATGTCCATTGTTTTGTGTTATGTTTTATTTCAATATGGGCATTTACTAGTATTTATGTTCTTACAACAGCATAGGGGGTAGGCCAGTTCCTTGTGAACCGCTTACACTCCCTCCACTGGCTATGACACCAAGCCCTAGTATTTCTGGACTGCAGCCTGGCAGCACCCCTCTGCTGTCCCTGCACTGCCTGGACCATTGAGAATAGGCCTGTGGTTCCTTCTGGGAGCAGAGGCAGAGGGGGTGATTTTTGTCACCCCAGCTGAACTGCCAGGTTTGGTGTATAGGATTGTGCGCTACACAATTGATGCACGCCTATGCCATGTGGAGATACTGCTCTCCATCATTGTTCTGAATAATCAAGGACACACAGACATCAGACATTGCAGCCATCAGCACAGAAAGGTGGCAGTGATGTCAGTCCAGTAGATGAGGGCTCGATTCTCACGGTCACCAGACATAATGTCCATAGGTTCGCAATGTCCCCACCCCCACCCCAACCAAGGTGTTCACCCCCTCTTGTGTCCTTCATCGACCCTGTCTCTTGACTTTTATGTCTTGCCTGTCTGCAAATGTTTCCTCACCTCCCCAACTTGTGTGCCCCAGACTTGTCTATGTCCCTTCCCCAATATTCTGTTCTATCCTTAAAAAAAAGAAAAAGGCGCCTGTCCCCCCAAAACATTGCATCCACTACATAGCTCTCCATTTCACACACGTGTCTATGTGACACACTTAATTTGGTCCAATTGGCTTCACAATGCAGTTATGTTGTTGTCACCCCTCTCTATGGAGGTGACAGTCCAAATTCAGCTAATAAACTGTATATGTGCCCAGTTGTTACTGTTGAAGAAATTGACAGCTATGGTTCTTTCCTACACCCTTCCTGCACATTCCTGCCTTCCTTTCTCATTGTTTTCTCCTGCTTGCTTCCCATTTCCACACTTTCCTATCTTCCCCATTTCTTTTCTTTAAAGAATCATTGTACAATGGTATGCGATGCACAGCATCACTACACAATGTTAAGTGGCAGTAGGAACAGTGAATGCAAGTAAAAGTATTATACATTCTTGTAAAATTTATGCTGACACCCTATTTTGAACCCAGAACCATCTGACTTCATCAATAATGCATTAACCCATCCATGCACATAATGAGTTAATTAACAGATGCATTTTAAACAACCAATACTAATTGTCACATATTCTAATAAAATATGTTTGCGTGATGCTGCATGTCACGCAGCATTGCTCAGAAATGCTGATAAAATATTAAATAGACATTAGGATCATACCTGTCAGCTTGGTAAAGCAAGACATGTGGAAAAAGCCATACACAATGGGGGACAAATGGCCATCACTAAAGCAACACATTGTAAATATTGTTCTTACAAACTTAGAAACATGATAGAATAACAGGTATTTTATAACTATTTATTGGTATACTTATGTAGCAGGTGTATGCAGCCCCATTTTATTGTGCAATTATCTATACTATGTGTAAAATACACCAGCTACTCAACTGACTCTATAGCATTATCTATTAATTACATTGCTGGCGTATTGTTTTGGTCCTGATGGTACTGAGTTCAAATACAGGTGCATCTATCATTTCAAATACTTGAATGTGTACATCAGGATTATAAACTGTGATATTTATGAATCTGTTCCATCAAAATTGTGAAGTCCTCCAAAGCAAACTACGACTCCAGATTAGATTCCTCAAGTAAGGACAGTCATAATGTGTTCTTTAGTTACATCAGTAATGTAAAAAGAAAGGCTCAGATTTGTGCTGAACTGGTAGTTAATGATACCACATATACTGAGCCTGTGGACATAGCTAACCTGTTAGCAGATACGTTCTGTGAAAACTTCACTCCCCTATCCTTGCCACATGTACCCCATGACATCCCTACCACCTGTCCCCTACCTTGTATCTGTAAAGAGCAGGTCATAAGTGCCCTCTCTAAGGCCAAAAATACAGCATCTTTGGGACATGATAACATTGCAGGGTGCATCCTACATGGTCTCCAACAAAAATTAGCAACACCTTTGTGTACTCTTTTCAATCACAGTCTAAGCACTAGCTTCATCCCAGATGAATGGAAAATGGCCACTGTTATTCCCTTGCACAAAGGTGCTGCTTCCACGGACCCCAAAAAATACAGACCTATTAGCCTGACTAGCTGCACCACAGCTGGCAACTCCACTCAGGTGATGTATGCACCCCCTCTCCCTCTGCTCCTAGAGGAGGTCACAGGCCTGACTCCTGGGGAAGACCACCTGAGGGTCCATGTAGGTCAGTAGTAGTGGGGGGGGGTGCCACAAGGATGAATCCCAGAAGTTCTGTGCCTGGTGCTTCAGCTGGTGGAGAAAGTGTAGGCTGATTCATGTGGAACCAGCTTACCCTGCTGTGCTGTAGTAATAACATAAATACAATTCAAACCAAAAGTAAATAAAACATTAAAACAAATTAAATGAATATTATATAAAAAAAATAAAGAAACAGTTATAAAGCAGTATAAAAAGTATCAAATAATTATGAAATTATACATAATAAACAAAAAAACCCATAAAACCAAATAATATAACAAGTTATTTAATTATAAACATAATGCAATAATTATAATAATATAAAATAATAACTAAGAAATCCATTAATAAATAAATGATGAGAAGGGGTGGGATGAGAGAGAAAAAAAGAGGAACATTAGTAACCTAACAGATAATATACAATTCTTTCTAGAATTACGGTATTCTGTTCTGTTACATTCTACAGTTAATGCCAACTGCTAAGAAATTTCTTTATTATTTGGAATACATGTACAGTGATTACACTTGACAGCAGCCCATTCAAGACACAGGTCTAGAGGTATGCCCTTCAAATGCTATAATGCTGATTACTTATCAGTACTGTATTTTTATTGATGACAGGCAAAAACAGTATTGTAATCAGCTGAGCTTTACATTTGGGGAGTGTGGTATTAGACTCCACAAGCAGTGATTACTGTAATACTGTACATTTCCTTTGGAATACAACATAACGCTAACCCTCTTTCCTTTTACACTTTATAGACTCATGGTCACTGTTATCTGAGAATGGGCAACTATTGCTCTGTGTTACAGACCATACCTCTACAATTTTTAGAGCAGGATATCTTGACATATCATAAATTATTGGGTGTACAATGACCCATAACTAGGAACGTATTTCAAATATTGATGTTACACACATGGATAGTTGCACAGGATTTGTGTTAACATACATTTTGACACTCATTCTTTATTGATTTCAAAATAAATTACTTGATAGACAACCATGAATCCTACAATGAACAGTCCAAAATAGTGATCCTTAAATGTGGGTGTTCAGCAAAAATATGTAAAGTTGAAAGCAATGTGGCAGAATAATGCATGCATATTTGCTTTTACAGTTCAGACATGTATTCCCAAGTTCATACAACTGCCTGATATAGCAGCTAATCCAATTATCACTGTTAATGCTGCAGTAACAGTACTTTATATAATTATGCTTACTTACAACATGCTTGTCACATCCTGGCCAGTCGCCTTGCATGGGACCTCACATTTGAGACCATCTCTTCTGCAGTTGTGGATGAAGGGAAAAAGCATAATGAATACCAGTTTCTGCCATATGCAGCTTGAATATTTACAAGTGTTACATGTAAAGCGTACATACATATCCCTGGAGTACCCCCTGCCCAATACTCCCTGATCCACTGATCAAGGGTATACCTTTTTCTGTGGTGCAGGTTGTCATAATGATGATGCCATTGTCCTCCACTATGGGTGATGCCAGTCACACTGGTAAGGGCCCTAGCCAAACCATCCCAGGCTTCTGATTTATATTATATTGGGAGCTGGTGTAGTTCTCCTGCAGCAGCCTGGACCCATGATCCTTAACCAGGAGCCCGATAAAGACCTTGGACTCCTAGACACCTCAGCGCTGTGCTCTGAAATGCACACCCCCTCTAATGCCTAACATTTCTGCACAAGGTTGAGCTCAAAATGTCTATAGTACAATTCCTGATTATTCACCTTTAAATAGCATGTTTCCTACCAATTGTGCTTACTGACAGTGCACACTGTCTACGTTTTCATACATTCAAAAAAGCTGTGCACCACTTACTGTCATCCAAACATGGTAAAATAAGTGTAATGGTTTGCACGATGCTAAGTGGTGAACACCTTTTTTAAATGCATCTGAAAATAACTTACCACTAATGCTATTCCACAGTTATTTCATTACAGTAACACTTTATTTGTATAAGCTGCAATGATACAACAGTATAAATAACATTTACATAGCCTGGACTAGAACCCAGGATGACATGCATTGCACTCCAACACTCTACACATGTCACCACAGGATTTGTTTTCCATATTCTATATTTTACTATGTATTATCCATTTGATGGTATGCACATAGTGCAGCTCCACCTACCGGGTTTGCACGATGCCCAGCAGTACTAAGTAATAGCAATTGAAAGTATTTGGTTTCTATTTTTGGATGTCTGGCTCATGGGTGGTCCTGTTGCACAAATGGGGTAAACATAGTCAAATGCCATAGCACACTGTGCAAATATGGCATAAATAAAAAACAAATTAGGAGGGAAATCAAACTATTTTGATATAACTATTTCTGGAAGTCTTTCCATGTTTTTTTCTGGTATTTTTGTGGTGTTTCTCATAAAATCTGTGGTTTTGTAATAATCACTTGGAATGGATGGCACTAACTACTGACAAATTAGCTAAAAGATTGTCTTCCCCATGGTGCCTTTTTCAGGCAAAGGCAAACTGAAAATACTTCCAACATAGCAAATCAAAACCAAGAAAATCAAAAGTTATTAGTGCTCAATGCTGAGTCTAAACAAAAGACTCCACTCTTTAGAAGCTCTCTTTACCGTAGAGATGGCTGACATCTGTGCAGTCACTGAGACATGGTTTAAAGCTGCGGAGACCACACCAACACTGCAAGGTTATAATACCTTATAAAACACCAGCAAAACAAAATGAACCAAAATGAACCAAAAACTCCAGCAAGAAGCAGAAAGGAACGCCAACCACAGAGATGGTAAAGTTAATCCTTTATTGACATATCCTGGTACCTCGGCAATTTGCCTTCAATGGAACAACTCATCAGACAAACCCATCTCCTTAAATACAATGCCAATCAACTCATCAATTCACTAATTAATTACTTAATTGATTAAACCTACTTGTTTGGACTTCAAACTCAAATACTTCATTATCTGAAGTTCAAGAACATAATACACAATTCTGAATGAGAGACTAAATAAATATTCCAAATTCATATGTATTATCACAACTTTACCACTTTCACTCAATAAAGCCTATGATACTTTCTTGAACTTCATGATACAAAATTTCCCTCATATTACAAAGATTTTAAACAAATTCCAAAAAATCATAGTCCGCAGTCCAAAAACATATTATATAACATTGAATAGATGAGTGAATAGATACTTCTAATACACATATATTTTATCGCAAATCTGCCACTTCTCTGAATGAAACAGATATAATACATACTTGACGTCATAATACAAAATTTTACAAAATATTGCAAGATATGACACAATTTCATAATATAACACATCACAATGCAACATTTTATGATAATGGATTCACTTAAATACAAAATATTAAGATATATCCCAAAAGTACTTTATGATGGTATTCCCATATCTAAATTCATACCTCTTGGATATAAAGTATGATCATTGAGAATCATCTTGTATTCTAGTTTATTGAGTTCAACTCTAAAATTGCCTGCCTCAGAATGAGGCCTGGCCAATACACTGAAAATAAATCCATCAGTATTACTGTTGTGTACACCAATGAAATGTGAAGCCACAGGACTATCCAAATTCCCCCTTCTTACATCTCCTAAATGTTCTAAAATTCGAATTTTGATCTTTCTGGTAGTTTGACCAATATACCATAGAGGTTTGGCACAATCACAACCCAAAACATAAACTATCCCATGTGACAAACAATTAAATCTTTCAAAAGCCCAGTATTTCTTTCCATTAATTTTCTTTCCATTTAAATTTCTAACCATGTGACATACAGAGCATTTACCACACTTTTGCATACCAACATTCAAACCATCTATTGAATGCTCCAACTTTTTACTTAACAATTCCTTCAAATTGTTAAATCTGCTGTAAGAAAATGTGACATGTTTGGGAAACAAACAACCTACGGTCATATCTTCACAAATTAAATGCCAAAACTGTCTTATGATCTTTTCAACTACTAATGAAAAATTTGAATATCTAGAGACAAAAAAACAATTTTTCATCCTTTACAGCTGAACGTTGTTTACTATAGCCCTTTCTTATTTTCTGTCCTCCACATAACCTATTTTTAATACCTAATAATGTTTCTTCCAAATACCCTCTGTTAGAAAGTCTAAAAAATACTTCATCAAGTGTCTTATCCCATAATTTTGAATCAGAAGTATTCCTTAGAATTCTTTTGAATTCCCCTTCAGGCAAAGCTTTGATTAAATGTGGAGGGTGCATGCTGCTGGCATGCAAAAAATTCTTGCTGAAGGTTATAATACCTTCTACACATTTAGACCAGCTACTTCACAGACAGGGACTAAAGGTAGAGGTGTCTCTATTTACATCAAAAATAAATATACTTCAAGGCTGGTCAAACAGGACAATGCACTTGAGCCGCTCCATGTTCAAATCACCATAGGCAAAATACATACCACTTCCTTGCAAGCTATAGGGCCCCCTCTATGACCCAGGAAACCCATATCATGTATTTAAACTTATTAGAAACACTAACCATCCAACCTAATGCCATATTCATGGGTGACTTTAATTACCCCACTATTAACTGTGAATCCTATACAACACCAAATGTACATCCACAGAGATTCCTGGATTTTGTAAATGCAAACTCCCTGGACCAGTTAGTCACTACACCAACCAGGAGTGCAACCATATTGGATCTAGTCCTCACTAATATGGGAGAGTGCTGCACACCCCCTACTGTAATGTATTCTCTGGTAAGGTGAAACCACAAAATGGTCTCCTTTGAAGTAAAAATAAAACCTGCCCCCCCCCCCAACTAAACCTGGAATATTCAGGAACTATTCTAAGGTTAACCTCCTGCTATTAAGTGAGAAGCTGGCAAAATGTCAAGCCCCCATAAATCCTGAGAACACTGCTGCCTATGCAGAACTGCTCACAGAAACCATGTAGAAGCATGTTACTAGCTGCACAGAAGCAGCTGTACCCACCAGGAAGAAGTACAGAACTAACTCAAAAAACAAGCCACCCTGGTGGAATCACAAAACCAATAGGCTGTATAACAGAAGGAAGACAATCATGGCAACATTAATATGCATTGCCCGTTGCCAACAGCACATAATGGCTGTGTACAGAGATGCAGTCCCTGTAGACTCTATACAGACCCTACACAGAGTTTTCTGAATACTTTAGTATGTATTACTGAGACATGTTCTGTTAGTTGTTTTCCTCTCCTCTCCTTCCCTTTTGGGTGAAGTTTTGGAAAAATTAGACTATTTTGTGTTACACTCAATATAATACTTATACTTTGCAAAATGCTCTCTATCTGCTGCTTAAAACTTGACATTTAGTGACTGCAGTGGCAACTTATACTTTTCACTGCAATTTGAAATTCTGAGTCCACTTGTTGCAGCTGGTGTACTGAATTCCTTGAAAACAGTAGACACTTTGTATGTTCTAATCACCATGTAGTTTTGGCATTTTGGAGTATCTGGTACCAGTAAAGAAGTGTGTTTTTTGTCCTTGGGAGATGGTCACATGAGATGCACTGTGGTGCAGTTTTTATAAAGCATAACTACCACAGCTGTTGGGGAAATACCGTGGCAGCAACCAAGTCAAATATGCAATGGAATGCTACATATTCATTCAGTTGTCTCAGTTATACCAAATATATGGAAGGCTATTTGTTATAATTTGAAAGAAGTACCATTCAGGAAGTTTATGACAACTCCAGTTGGTCCAATATCTCTTCAGTTGATCTCTCAGGGGAGTTCTTCCTTCCATGCCTATATGGAAGTATGGACACACCTGGCTCAAACTGCATGTTTGAAATGAAGTATATAGTGACATTTTGGTTAGACCCAGAGGGATTAACAGCAAGAAGACATTGATAGAACATATACTGATTAATTTAAAGGGATATAACAGTGCTTATCAGAAAGAGGGTTTGTCAAGTTAATCCCCAGGATGCCAAGAGCTATGATAAGGTATTCAATAAGACATCTGCCAAAGCTGTTGAAAATGCAGTAAACAAAACAAAATGGGTCATATTTTCTATTTCCTAGGTTAGTACTAGGCTAAATACCCTTGTGGGCCATATTAAGTCACACCAGTTACTCCACGTGAGAATAAAACTATGCACCTTGTGTCTGCAAGGTAAACAACTTAACCATTATGCCAATCTCCCTTTGCTTTAGGCGTGAAAAATAAAGACATATTAACAAATACTGTGCTTTAGAGACAAAAAGAGACTATGGCAAAAGCTCCTGTTCAAGAAACCGAAGAGCTGTGGGGATGCAGATGCTATTGGTCAAATTAATTATCTGGTTTGTCAAGACCAGAGTCGTTTAAAGCTGATGAATTGTTTATGAAGTGTAGGTGGGAAAAAAAAACTATAAGGGCTCTTAGACTCTCACAGTAACATTACTATAGGGAAAACATAATGCTAAAAGAAGGCCACTCACCAAAATTAATTGTGAAGGAATGCATTCACGAGGAAAATAAAAAATTATTCAGTTGTACAGGTGAAAGTCAGACCCAGTTTGCTAAAGTTCTTCATGAACTGTGGTCCGTTATCTAGCCATGTGGTCTCTTATCTAGCCCATGATGTAATAATCAAAGAGATTTCACATTCTTCAAAATAATCAAAAAGACTTTACACCCTTCAAAATGATCAAAAAGACTTCACATTCTTCAAAAAACACTTGAAACATTGGTAAGGCAGAAAACAAATTAGCTTAGTATAGTCAATTTAGAACAATCAAAATTATGTCAGACTACCTTCATGAAGGAACGGGACACCACCACTGGCCCAGAGACATTTGACAGCAGAGGATACATAAAACCAGGGTTAACAGAAGAGGGTCCACGAAAGACTAAAGTATGAAAAAATTAGTCTAAAGAGGAGAGAGAACCATGTCCTGGCATAGGTTGATTGGATAAAAACCTAGGGAAGAGGTCAATTGATTAAACTTAGTGTGTTTAACTTTACTTCCATTCTCCTGGTATTTAAACTATGTGTTTGTGCAGGTCTGTGCTTGTTTGTATAGAACTAAATGGAGGTGGGTGTCCTGCACCACTTCTACTGATTTCCAAGGCTCCTACGATGCTACAAAAAACAAAATGCCTTTTCTACTTTTTTTCAACTGTTAGCACACTTGTAGTTTTGTTATGCAGCTGTATTGTCTATATTTCAGGCTGCACTGTATTTATCTTGATTCTCACTTGCTTAACTCTTAACAAACTGCATATAAGCTCTGTGAAGTGCTGTGTACTGTGGAAATGTTTTATATCTGCTCCCTGCTGTTTTACCTGCTGGGTCCCACTCAAGTGTTCAAACTAACTTTAGCATAGCCTGGATACAGGGTTGCTGCATCCAGAGCTGTTTGCCTGATCCTGGGAATTTTCCACTTCATCTAGTGTTGGTGGGGGCCTACTCACACCCTAGTGAGAGTAGTTGTGCTGGTCAGAGCCTGTCTGGGCATAGGGTGATTGGATAAAAGCCTATGGAAGAGATCAATTGATTAAACTCACTGGTTTAACTTTACTTCCATTCTCCTGGTATTTAAACCACATGTTTGCATGGGTCCGTGCTTGTCTGTACTCAGCTAAATGGAGGTGGGTGTCCTGCACCGACTCTGCTGATTTCCGAGGCTACTGAGATGCAATAAAAAACCTAAGTGCCTTTTCTACTTTTTTCAAATATCACAGTTGTACTTCTGTTATACAGCAATATTGCTGATATTTCAGACTGCACTGTATTTATCTTGATTCTCACTTGCTTACTTGTTAACAGACTGCATATAATCTCTGTAAAGTGCTATGTGCTGTGGAACTGTATTATATCTGCTCCCCCTGCTGTTTTATCTGCTGGTTCCCACTCTTAAGTGTTCAAACTAACTTTAGCATAGCCTGGATACAGGGTTGCTGCACCCAGAACTGTTTGTCTGATCCATACCTCTCAACCATACAGATTTTTGCAGAATGTCCAGATTTTTGCCTCATATTTTGATCCTTTTTTCATAAAATTATGGTTTTCTGACAAATTAGTGGCAAATCATTAAAGACTGAAGTTAAAAACCAATGACAGACATTTGAGTTTCAGACTTAACAGTCTTTAGAAAATCCATGCTAATGCAAAATCTGTTATTCTATCAACTTTCTAAGTTTGTAAGAGCAATCCCTATTTTTGGGCCTTTGTCCCACTTTTAGTTATGGCTTTGTCCTGATTTCTTGCTCTAAGAGGTTGAGAGGTATGGTCTGATCCTGGGAATTTTCTGCTTCACCTAGTGTTGGTGGGGGCCTGCTTGTACCCTTATGAGAGTAGTTGTGCTGGTCAGAACCTGTCCTGGCATAGGGTGATTGGATGAAAGCCTAGGGAAGAGGTTGATTGATTAAACACAGTGGTTTAACTTTACTTTCATTCTCCTGGTATTTAAACCACATGTTCACTCTGGTTTGTCCATTCCGCAGTGCTGTCATACTGCAGTAAACCATTTGCATAGTTTTCTCCCTTCAAATTTTCCCTTAGCAGTGCCTGAGAGAGCCTGAGGTAGCACGGCCCCTCCCTGCAGGTAAAAGCACTGAGCTAAAGCCAGCCTGTAAACCTTACTTAGCTGTAACCCCTTGCCTCCCCTATTAGATCTCCTCAGACCCTCATCCAGATTCTGACAAATATGAACATGAAATTCCCGACAGTTTCTCCAGCTTGTCTGGTCGAGATGTGCATCATGTGGCAGTGTAGCAACTGCCTCACGTACAGAGACAATTCACTGCTCTTAACACCTAAGGACACATTCTGTGAGAGATACAGAGACAATTCACTGCTCTTAACACCTAAGAACACATTCTGTGAGAGATACAGAGACAATTCACTGCTCTTAACACCTAAGAACGCATTCTGTGAGAGATGTAACTACATAACTAACCTTGAATCCAAGCTCTCTGACTCACAAACCACTACATCTGACAAGCAGGTGGTAGATATCACAGACAAAGACACTGCACCTCATATATCACCCACACCCCACAACTCACAGACACACATTCATCACCCACACACACATTTGCAGAGGTTCTCACCAGAAACATGCCCAAACACAAGAGACCTCCAAAGCAAAAGCACAAGAACACCCCCAAGTCCACCTCATCGCACAACTCACATAATCCACACACCAGTGTCTCACAACCATCTAGGACAAACAACAAACCCAACAAATTAGTCATTGGTGATTTGACACTGAGACACATGGATGTGCCCCTAACCAGGCTGGATAAGGAGAATGTCACTCTGAGTTGCTTGTCGGACACCAGAATGCACCATATCACACATGCACTCAAGTCTCTCAGCAGCAGGTGCAGTTATGACTCAGTCATCGTCCATGTTGGTGTGAACAACTTGAGACATACCTTTCTGGAATATATGAAGAGAGACATGATTGAGCTCATGCAATATGTGTCTCAGGCAGGTATGTCCCTAGCCTTAAGCAGCATTTTACCATCACCCAGGATGATGCCTCACTGCAAACAAAAATGATTGACTTCAATAATTGGCTTAGGTTCTGGTGTCATTCAAAGGGGATCCAGTACCTGACAGCCTGGGATGAGATGATTGACAGGCCTTAATGCTTTGCCAGAGACAGCCTTCATCTATCCCCACTGGGCTTCCCACTACTGGCAAAGGCTGTTGCCTCCCTTATAGTGCCTTTTTTAGGCAAAGTCATGAGAAAAAAATTCCCAACATAAAGAATACAACAAAATACAAATTGAAGGTCATGCTGCTAAACGCTAGGAGCCTCATCATGAAACTGCACTCCCTGGAAGGATTCCTAATGCATGAAAATGCTGACATATGTGCCATCACAGAAACCTGGTTCAAATCAGCTGACAGCATCCCAATCATACCAGGCTACTCATTCTACCACACATTCAGGCCCCAAAGGGAGGGCTTTAAAACTAAAGGCAGTGGAGTATCTTTATATATTAAAGATAAGTACCCCTCCAGGCTGATCAATCAGTACAATGCACAGGAGACACTCCAGGTATAGCGAACTGTAGACAAAACACCTATCCATGTCATAGCCAGCTATAGGCTCCCATCCATGAATCAAGATATCCACTCCACCTATCCAGACCTAATTGAATCTATAAAGGTTCAACCTCTCACCCTGATCCTGGGTGGCTTCTATTATCCATCCATAGACTGGAAAAATTACTCTAGCCAAAACCCATTTGCTCAGAGATTTTTAGACTTCATCAACTCTAATGCTCTGGACCAGCTGGTAAACACCCCCACAAGAGGTGAAAATATCTTGGACCTGGTACTGACAAGCATGGGCAAACACTGTAGTAAGCCTACAGTGTCACCCTCCCTGGTGAGATCCAACTACCAAGCAGTCGCCTTTGTAGCTAGCATCACCCCCCCTCCAGCTGTGATCAGAGAGGCAAAATACCTACTTACAGACAGGTTTAACAAAAACTTCACCCACCTGCCCCCCCCCCCTACAGTTAATCAGGAACTCCTCAACACTGGCTCCCCACCACATATCTCTAATGAGCAGATCATAATGCCCTCTCAAAGGCAAAAAAATACAGCCTGTATGGGACCTGACAACATCTCTGGCTGTATCTTACATAGTCTCAAGCAGGAACTTGCAACAGCTTTAGGTACCCTAGTCAGCCATAGTTTAACCACTGGATACGTACCTGCTGAATGGAGGACGGCTACCATCATTCTATTGCACAAAGGTGCTGCAACCACAGACATAGGTAACTATCAGCCCATTCAGCCCATCAGCCTTACTAGCCTAATATGTAAGGCCATGGAACGCATAATCATGGATCTCATAAACCAGGACATTGGCAGCCTCCAAGCACTTGCCCCTTCTCAGTATGGGTTTTTCAAACGGAGATCATGCCTGCTAAACTTGGTTGACTTTTTCAAGACAGTCACCAAGGCCCTGAATGAGGGAAAAGAGGTGCATACTGCATACCTTGACTTGGCCAAGGCTTTTGACAATGTTCCCTACTGGGGTATAGTAGATAAGCTCACCCAGCTATGCATAAACCCACACTTCATTAGATGGATTGCTAACTGGCTCACTGACAGAACCCACACAGTTAAAATAGGGGATTCCACCTCAAATAGTAGACCTGTAACTAGCAGTGTCCCTCAGGGTTCAGTCTTAGGGCCCCTGCTTTTTGGAATATATTTTTTTCAATGTGCAGGCAAAAACCAAAATTCTATGGCTGACCAAATTTGCAGATGACTGCAAACTGGAGGAGGTCATAAACTCCCCAAATGATGTTAACATTCTCCAAGAAGAGCTCAGCCAAACAAAAGACTGGTGCCTAAAACATGGCCTCAAAGTCAATGCCAAAAAGTGCATTGTATCCCACTTGATAAGAAGGAGGTTCCCGCAAAGTACCACATCAATAACAATGTCCTAAGCATGCAATCAGTAGCAAAGGATCTGGGCACCATGGTAGATAGCAATCTAGCATCTGATCAACATGTAGCCTCAGTAGTGAGTAGGGCAGACTATATGGCTCATCTCATAAATAAGGGCATAGCATCCAGAAAAAAAGAGATCATAACCTCACTGTATTCTTCCCTTATCAGGCCAATAACTGAGTACAATTTCCCCTTTGGTATGTACCTCATTAGGCACTTGCAGCAGCTGGAAGGACCATTGAAGTTCCTAACTAGAAAAATCCAGGGTCTCCAACACTTATCCTATTTGGATAGGCTAAAGTCCCTCTCACTTTACTCGGTCTCATATAGACTACTCAGAGGCTACCTCTGTCTGGCTTTTAGGGCCATCTCAGACCCCACACTATTGGAAATGTTGCATATTAGCAAATCAAACACCACACGTGTAATGCGCACTCAGGGGCCTAGTAAGTTCCTATGATCCTATGACCTAAATATGGCCTACAACATTAATAGAACCTGCTGGCGAGACAGATATGTGTCCCAGGGACTCCCACATCTGTGGAATAGACTCCCTGTTCATGTTAAGCAGTGAACCTCTCTGTCATCATTTAAGTGTAAACCTAGATGATTGGATGGGAAATAGAAAATTTACACCTGAGATCCCACCTGTGTACCTGTTTGATGGGAGGGGGTACAGGTGCTTACATTGGAAACATGGGCATAAATTCTTGGCTAGGCTTGAAAGGGCCTCATGGCCAGTAGCCTAGTAACCTCATATGATCCTGTGACCCTATGACTTTATACTATACAGACCCCACAGCAGGGTGTAAGGTTCTATGTCCTTAGGGAAGAGATAACATTCCTAGAGTCCAGAGAAGGTCAAACCCATAAGAATTGAAAACAGCAACGAGGAAGACATACAGAAAGTGGCCATACAACACCACAGAGCTGGGGTGGAACCTTGGGTTATAAAGGTACTGAAGGAAATTCATTAGAGCACTGGCATGAGTAACCCTACTTCTGAGAAAAATGGGATACGGGGGTCCCTGTTCCTTCTTAGTAAAAGAGAAGGCTGTGTCATCAGTCTCCCAAAACATAAAAAGGAAAGAAGATTCCAGTTTATCTGGCTTCCCTATAGATTTACTTAATTTCAGAAGTGCTCTTTGAGAGGAAAAGACACTGAGCAATCCTAGGTAGAACATTTCCAGGATAGTGGTGAACATGTCCCCTTTTGGACCCTACCAAATTATCCTTATTTTGAAATATGAGAATGATGCTCTATAGTGGCGCTAAGGAGACAGCAATAACCATAGAGAGAGAGAGACAGGAGATAAAACAGCTGTGGTCACCCAAGCTATTTAGCCAAGAGGTCTTTAAAATGGCCCAATGACCCAATTTAATGCACTTGGTGCCATTTAGAAATAGATAAAATAATGTAAGGGTAATAGCCAAGTTTTATTGGTCCAGTGTATTAAAAGAAATTGAAAACTATTGCACTGATTTTCTTGACTATCAAAGAACAGCTTTTAATCCTGGCTATGATTCCTTTAATTTCTACGCTCATATATGAAGCTTCATTTGAAAGAATTCCTATGGACTTCAAGGGGCTGCCATTTAAATTCAGCAGTAGATGCCAGTGTGCCCTATGGTGCTGGACTATGATATTCCGTTTCCCAAGGGCTTTCCAGTTAGGAAAGCTAATTCCATGGTGAATGCTAAGGCACTGATATTGATCTTCTTCCAGGTTGGAATACCAAAAAGATCCAAATGGGTTATGGCATTCCATTTATATTTAATATCATGGAGCAGTTTTGCCAAGGAGTTCAAGTAAAACAGCTAAAGTCCTCAGTTTATTACCTATACATATAGAGCTTGGTAAAGAGATTTAAAAGGACTTTGAAATCTATGTTAGAGAAGGTTATTGACAAAGAAAGCAAGGACTAGAGCAAATTGTTATGCTATTTAATGTTCTCAAGCCAGACATCTACATGATACCTTTGATTTGTTATATGGTATATGGCCCAAATGGCTGTTGGATACAGTAAAAGTGACATAGGAAGAAGAAAAGACACTCCAAGAGTGCTGTATAGTATTACAGTGATTTACAATTAAAGCTGAAGGCAGTGATAGTTATTATGCAGAACAGATTAGCATGGCCGAAAGTGAGCCAGTGAGGAGTATATGGCACAAAGGTCCAATATAAGGAGTTTTAAGTAAAAAAATCAAGCTTTACTTTCACTCCATGGAACCAAAAACAAGTGTATTTGTTCTGGCAAAATGGCAAGGTCTGTATAAGATAACTGAAAGGGTCAATGGTGTTTACTATAATGGCAGACAAACATAGAGAAGGCACATGGAGCAAATTTATAATATAAATGTCTTGAAATCCTGGAGGGAGATGTTAGTATCTGAGGTCAGGGACTGTGATCCAAAAAAGTGAGTGATGTTCACAACCAGCAGAGTGGTGGATCTGTTTCAGGCTTCAAAAACGGCAGACTCAAAACTTCCTTCTAAGGACTAAAGACAAATTTTTCAGAGTTGTCTGGAAGGAAAATAAAGATAATATAAACATTTTTACACAAGGGGAAGGTGACATAAGCCCCTAATTGATACTCAAGACCCAAAAGCTAGCTGTCTGAGACAAAAATGTTGAGGTAAAAATGTTGAAGGTGAGTGTGATCGAAGAATGTGCTAGTAATTAAAGCACTCCATTAGCGCACCTTCCCAAATGAGATGGAACAATATAGTTTAGTAATGACTTCCAAAAATTAAACATCTCGATGTCTGATAGATACCTTATACACAGGATGAACTAAATGAAACAGCTAGCAAAAGCTATATTCCTAGCTATGCTGGATTTAACAAAGGGTTATTGGCATATTCCATTAAATGACATTAAATGATGGGACTATGAAAATGACTGAGGAAGAGGGTTTGTTTTAGTACACTGTCCTCCTCTTTGGTCTGGATGGGCTTAAGCCATGTTCCAGAGGTTAAGGAACAGAGCGCATAAAACCAAAACCCTTAGTCTTATGATGTTACCTATATGGATGATGTTGTCATCTATTTGGAAGACTGAGACTCTCACCTCCCTAATGTGCAAGAAGTTCTACTCACTAACACAGGCTGGGTTAACTCTCCAGAATGCAGGGTATGGATGAACTCACTAACACAGGCTGTGGCAAATCTCCAGAATGCAGGGTACATATGAACTCACTGATGCAGGCTGGGTTAACCTTCCAGAATGCAAGGCTCAGGTGAACTCACTAACACAAGCTGTATTAACTCTCCAGAATGCAAGACATGGAGGAACTCATTAACACAGACTGAGTCAACTTTCAAACCACAGGGTATGGAGGAACTCAGTAATGCAGGCAAGGTTAATTCTCCAGAATGCAAGGTATGGAAGAACTCATTAACGGTGGCTGAGTTAACTCTCCAGAATGCAGGGTACACAGGAACTCACTAACACAGGCTGAACTAACTCTCCAAGTGCAAGGTATGGATGAACTCAGTAACACAGGCTGGGTTAACCCTCCAAAATGCAACTTACAGATGAACTCACTAAAGCAAGCTGGGCTACCTTCCAGAATGCAATGTATGGATGAACTCAGTAATGCAGGCTGGGTTAACTATCCAGAATGCAGGGTATGGATACACTCGCTAACACAGAGTGAGTTAACTCTCTAGAATGCAAGGCACAGATAAGCTCACTAACACAGGCTGAGTTATTTCTCCAAAATGTAATGCACATATGACCTCACTAATGCAGGCTGCTTTAATTCTCCAGAATGCACATATTTAGGAACTCACTGAATCAAGCTGATTTAACTCTTCAGAATGCAAGGTAAAGATGAACTCGCTAACACATGCTGAGTTAACTCTGCAGACTGCAGAGTACGGATGAAATCACTAACACAGGCTGAGTTAACTCTTTAGAATGCAAAGTACACAATTACTCACTAATGCAGACTGGGTTAACTCCAGAATCCAGGGTAGAGATGAACTCACTAATGCAGGCTGAGTTAACACTTCATAATGCAAGGCATGGATAAAAGAAGTAAACTTTCTTAGATGTAAAAGTAAAAAATGGGTGATTACACTTCAAAAAGAAAGGATAAAGGCAGTTTGGGAATATCTAGTTGTTAGTTGAGATATTTTGCAGGCACCTTAATGGTTATGGACCTCAGCTAGGTATAAAGCCCCTGTGTTTCTAGAGTGTAGCCAAACAGTCCACGTATGATGTGTTGATGAGTTCATAAGAAGGGTGAAACATGCATGTTCACAGCTAGTGGGGTTTGGCTTTATTTGCCTGAATGTGTTCATAAAGACCTTAAAAGGAAAAAGAAAAAAGGCATAGACTTTCAGAAGCCATATAGCTGAATCACTTGATGTCCTTAAGGGGTTATTTGCATATATGCCATGGGCCTATATTAGAGGAGGTTTAACGTATCACACAATGAAAACTCTAACTTGTCTAAGTTTTTCTTGTAGTTTTATAGCTAGATAGCTAGATAGCATTATACAGCTAGATATAGATATATAGATTAGATATAGCTTTATCTACATGAACGCATGCACATGTATCTAAATATATATATATATATATATATATATATATATATATATATATATATATGTGTGTGTGTGTGTCTATGGGTCTACCTCAGTAGACCAACAGCTCACTTAGCCGACACCTAGTTGCCCAAGATGACAAGACCGACACCTTATGAAAACTGACATCCGGAAGACCGATGTTTCACGCGAGGTAAGTAACCACTTGGCCATCCTGATAAAATTAACAAAAGTAAGTAAAACTAAACCCACCAATGTGGGAGCTTTGCCCCTACACTCCTCTAACTAAATATACCAACTGCAAGAAAGCAGTAAGGGGGGCGAGGGGCAAAGTTCAACAGGATGGCCAAGCAGTTACTTACCCCGCGTGAAACGTCTGTCTTCTGGATGTTGGTCTTCTGAAGGTGTCTGGTAAGTGAGCTGTTTGTCTACTGATATAGACCCATATATATATATATATATATATATATATATATATATATATATATATATATAAAACACAGTCCCAAGCAACAAGGAGCTCTATACGATATCCAATGATGGCAAAACCAAATAATTTTGAATCCAAGTTAACTTAATATACGAATTTCAGACAAGTTAGTAAAAAGAACTAAAATCCTTTAATGTAAAATGTAAGCGCTTTCACGGAAAGTCAATCCGCTTCTTCAGACATATTCACAATGAACTCACATACTGCAATATATACTCAGTCACTTTAGTACATAATGAAGCAATAAATCTATTAAACAATTAGCTCCACAATTACTAACAAGTCTTCACAATTAAAAATTAAAAGCCATAGATACAAATACTAACGTAACCTCCTAGCTTTCAAATGAGGTTTTATAGAAACAGACTCATTTAGACCTCTGCCCCTATGAGCTCCAAGCCTGAAAATCCAATGTAACTCAGCTTGTTCAGTTTGATTGATTATGTCTCCCATGCGTATATTTTCTACTTGCACATGTAAAATTTGGAAAAGAAAAGTATGTTCAGCTCCCTCTTGTAAGGTATGCTTGGCCAGGGCACTATAATCATTCTTCCTGGTATAACAATAAATGTGGTCCCTAATGCGTTCACGCAGGGTCCTGTTGGTTTTACCCACGTAAAAACAAAAGCATGCTATACAGTGTGCCACATAGACCACATTTCTGGTGCCACAATTACTGTTGTTCCTCAATTCCCACAGACGTCCACTGTCTGGGTGTTTGAAGTAGCGTGATTCATCTATGTGAACACACTGTGCGCATTTGCCACACTTGGTGGTAGCCTCATAGATTCTACATTGGGAGGGGACATTACCATCAATCAAATCTTTATAACATAGAGATTGTTTCAAATTCTTCATGTTACTATACACAAAAGTAGGGTGATAACCTACAATGTCCTTGACCTTATCATCCACCATGAGAATGTTCCAGTTACTTATTATGGCATCCTTAACAATTGCAATGTTACTACTATAGGGAAGAACCAAGCATTCTTTTCTCACATAATTATTCCTCTCTATCTCAATTCGAGGACCCAGCCTATCTGAAAAATAGGGTTTCGCTCTAGTAGTCCTAAGGGTGTTTACATCCTGATATACCCTAGAAATTTCTTGGTGATTATACCCTCTATTCAACAAACCTGCCTCAAGTTGTTCAAGCTCAGTCCTATAATGTGCATCATCACAGGATAATCTAGAGAGTCTCATCGCTTGACCCTTAATAATATTCTCAAAAACACTGGGGTTATGCATGCTGGTTCTGAACAAATATGCTGGCCTATAGCAGGGCTTACGATGCACTCTAGTCATAAGAGTAGCCCCTGATCTAAATACTTCTACATCCAGATAGTTCACAGCTGTTGCAGAGTACTCAATAGTAAACTTCAGGAATGATCCCATATTATTAAGCCGATCAAAAAATGACATAAGTGTTTCACCTGTACCTTCCCACAGGAAGAAAAGGTCATCGACAAACCTTCTGTAGAATATGATGTTCGGATGTTCCTTCAAGCATCCACTCTCCCAGGCCACCATAACCAGATTAGCATAACTATTAGCACAACTAGTGCCCATAGCCACTCCTTTTCTTTGTTTATAACATGTGTTCTGAAATAAAAATATATTACTGAAACAACAGTAAACCAAGCTGGAAAAGACAAACTAGTAACTTCAAAATGGAAAAAACCAGGATCCAACCAAGAGACACACTGAGGCGCAATAAGCTAGCGCTTTCATCCACTTTTAATGATGTGAACTTCTTCAAGAAAGTGCTAGCTTATTGTGCCTCAGTGTGTCTCTTGGTTGGATCCTGGTTTTTTCCATTTTGAAAAATATATTACTCTCAAGAACTAACTCTAATAGGAGACATAAAAAATCAACCTTGCTATGATCCATAAGCTTGGATTCAAATAGCAAACTTCTGACATATTTCAAGCCTTCAGCATTTGGAATACAGGTAAAGAGGGACACAACATCCATAGTTACTAACAGAATATTATCTAAACTATCTAAATTACTAACACATGTAAAAAGATCTGTTAAAAATTGTTCCGTGTCCTTGAGTACATACAAATAGTTGCTCAAAACTTTCTTGAGTCTCTTCTTACTGAGCCTATGTCTATTTACTTGGACTATGAGCTCAATAAAGTTTTGAGCAACGCTGTGTGCATTACTGTACAGTCTCTAACAGTGGTAGCACTGTTAGTTGTTTAGCAAACACTGCACCATAGTAGTGCAGGTATTAATGTATGCGTGTGCTTCTTCCTGTTTATTGCAGGTGATCATGACAGTGAAAATGTGGGCCCTGTACCATTTGATGTCTGTGTCTCATCAGACACTGATGACGGTGGTGGTGAAACTGAGTTACAGTTAGGAGGTGCAGAGGTTGAATCAGGCACAGAGGTTGACATCCAGCCACCCCCTTCTTTTTCCCCAGACACTGCCAGTAGGCCTATACTACCCAGTCCACTGAGCCCACATATATAGGACAAGTGGATGGAGATGACACTGAGCAGGGAAGTGTGCTTATTGCAGCTTCATTACCTGTTGAGTCTGGCCATAGCCAAAGTGCAGTGAGGTGCCAAACAAGAGGGTTGATAGTGGCTCTCAGATGAGGCCTGCTGTCCCCCCTCCACCTGCTGCAGGTGTCTTTTTCCGTATCACAATTCCTATGCTTAGGGCCATCATGGAGGCACAGGCATGTTCAGAAAGGTGCTGCAGATAAATGCTCAGGGTTGTGGATGTGGAACAATCTGATGTGTGGCTGACTCCACTGTGTTGCAGATTCCCTGGATTGGATGAATGACATGTTGGAACAGGGGGTATCTGTGATGGACCAGGAGGTGTCTGTCATGGAATGAGCAGTGTCTGTCATTGAATGTCTGCTGGGATGGGAATGGTGTCCACGTGGGCATAGGTCAGTCACAACAATTGCTGATAGCCAACATGGCCATTTCTGATCATTGTCCCATAATGGCAGTACTTCCACTGGTCCATCAGTGAGTGTGCTGTCCACACCCAGATGTGGCAGGCCATGGGGTCATGGTCCTGGTAATTCCCATGGAGGTAGCATGTCCAGCAGACATTGATCATGATAAGGTAGCAGCATCCCATCTGAAATTGGGTGTGGAGTTGCCAGTGCAACTCCTGGGAGAACCAGTTCCTGTGGTCGGGGTGACAACAATGAACTGCCACCTCTTCCATGCATGGCTCATACTTGTCTGACATACCAAGATGCAGGGCTAATAATGAAATTGGCTGTGTTCATGCAGACTCTCACACACCACTTTCACATGGAGGACCCCTACACACACACACACACACACACACACACACACACACACACACACACACACACACACACACACACACGACCTGCCTGCTTTACTTTCTCCCTCACAAACTCTAGCCCTCTTGACCCTCCTAGCACCCTGTGCAAGGGATGATAACTGTGCCATATCCCTGTTTTCTCTCTTTTGGTTCAGGGATACAAAAGCTTTGTGCCTGATGCACAGGGTGCATTGCTACATTAGGGCCTAGTATACCTGCACTTTAATTGTTGAACTGATATTTGTACCTGTCAGTTATATTTGCCTTGCCAAATGATACAGTGGCTAGCATCATCCTGACAGTACTTTCTAGTGTATATACTTGTAAGGGTTGTGAAGTCAGGAACTGCAATGTGTGTCATTACTTTTTAAGCTTTCTCTTTAATGCTTTCTGGTACATATTCCTCAAACAGATGCCCTATGCAGCCTGACTGAAGAAACTCCAGCTGTACTTGGTTGCATACTGCTTACTCAGAGGTGATCTCTGTCTGACATACAAGGCCATGTCCAACCCAGAATTGATGGGCATGCTCCACCTAAAAAAAAAACAAATCCCCGAGAGCCACACGCTCTAGGAATCTAAACCTTACCATAACGATAAATAGGACTTGCTGGAGGGATAGATTCCTGTCCCAGAGACTCTCCATGCTTTGGAACAGGATTCCAATCTACATTAGGTAGAGCCTTTCACTAACACTCTTCAAGAGAAACCTTGATGAGTGGATGGGAAACAGAAAATTTACCCCGGAGATCACTGCAGTGGCTCTGCTGGACAGAGGCACAGGGAACTAATGGCTCTGCTGGACAGAGGTACAGGGAACTAATCTAAGGGGGCGGCGAAAGCCAACACATTCTGGCTAGGCTTACATATGACCTCGGGCAGATAGCCTAGTACTTACCTATGAACCTATGAACCTATATGCTTGGTGCACATAAGACACAGCATCACATTCAGATATCAGGATTGTATGACAGCACTGTAATTAAACTCATCATAACAGTAATACAGTATAATGCTCTCTTTTGCATGAACCTCACCAGACGCATGCAGCAGCTGGACAGACCACAGGGCTTTCTCATCAGGATAACATAGGACCTACTTAGCATGACATGATATATGTAGGTAGATTTAAAGACATGTCACTGTCATCTGTCTGGTATCACATTACATTGTAACTGTTAATCTAAGCCTTTTACTTTTGGTTTAAGCACTTGGGCTTCAAGCCAGTTGTCTTACATTAAGAAGGTGTGGAGTCTACACTCTGGTGGTAGGAGATGGTGGCTTCTGCCCTTCTGAGCTGTGAATTGCTGGTTGAATGCTTATTGTGGCTGTTGTTCTAAGTCTCTTTGTTATGGTTTAAGCACTTGGCCTCCAAACCAGTTATTTTACATTAGGACGGTTTGTGGTGTAGACTCTTGTGGCAGGGGAGATAGTCTGCACCTTTCTAAGCTGGGAATTGCTTGTTGAAGGCTTGTTATGTCTGTTATTCTGAAATTGTCTTAGTTCTGGTTTAAGCACTTGGGTTCCAGACCACTTGTTTCACACTAGGAAGGTTTATTGTCTACAGTCTTGTTGGAGCATTCTACTAAATTGCTGCTTTATTTAAATTGTTTGTTCTTCTGTTGTGATTGCATTTTTCTGCACTTTGGATTTCTAGTACTTCTGCATTTTGTAGCACAGAGTTGATTCAGGCTTGCTGAATTCAAACTGTTCATAGGTTCATAGGTAGGTACTAGGCTATCGGCCCTAGGGCCTATACAAGCCTAGTCAAAAAATGTACCCTGGCTTTCGCCACCCAAGAAAATTATTTTCCTGTGCCCCTGTCGAGCAGAGCCACAGAAGTGATCCCCAGGATGAATTTCCCATTTCCCATCCAATCATCAAGATTTTTCTTGAAGAGTGCTAATGAGGAGCTCTGTTTGACATAGATAGGTAGTCTGTTCCAGAGTATGGGAAGTCTCTGGGACAGGACTCTATCCCTCCAGCATGTTCTGTTTATTGTGGTGACAAGGTTTAGGTCCCTAGAGCTTGTAGCTCAGAGGGATTGGGATTTCTTTAAGTGGAGCATGTCCAACAGCTCTGGGTTTGACATAGCTTTGCATGTTAGGCAGAGAGCACCCCTGAGTAGGTGATATGCGATGAAGTAAAGCTGTAGGTTTTTGAGACGGTCTGCATAGGGCATCTGTTTGAGACCAGTAATCCTCTTTGTGAGGTATTTCTGTGGTCTTTCCAGTTGTTGTAGATGTCTTGTGAGCTACATACCAAAAGGGGCGTTTTACTCTATAGTGTGTCTAATGAGTGATGAGTAGAGGGGAACAATGACCTCTTTTTTTCTGGATGACAATCCTTTTGTGATGAGATGAGCCACATAGAAGGATTTCCTGACCGCTGTGGCGATGTGATTATCAAAGGAGAGACTACTGTCCACCTGTGTCCCAAGGTCTCATCACATTTTCGGCATTAAGTAGACAACCAGTTATGTGGTAGTTCATGGGTACAGAGTTTTTACCAAAGGGGATGACAATACACGTTTTGGCATTGATCTTCAGGCCATGGCTTTGACACCAGGTATCTGTCTCAGTGTGGCCCTTTTGTAGTTTGTCCACATCATTAGGAGTTTTGATTATGGCTCCTAGTTTGCAGTCATCTGCAAACTTTGTTAGCCAAAGACCTTCTGTGTTGGCCTGCACTTCAGAGAAGTAGATACCAAACAGGAGAGGACCCAGGACTGAACCCTGTGGTACTCCACTTGTCACTGGTCTGATGTCGGATTTGGAATCCGCTACATTCACAGTGTGGGTTCTGTCCGTGAGCCAGTTGGCAACCCATCTTGTGACATAGGGATTTATACCTAGTTTAGTGAGTTTATAATTCCAGAGTGGGGGATGGTGTCAAAAGCCTTCGCAAGATCTAGATAAGCTGTGTGAACCATTTTACCCTCATCTATGGCTTTGGTGACTGCTTCAAAGAAGTCAATCAGGTTTAGGAGACATGATCTGCCTTTTACAAATCCAGACCTGGTAGGGTCCAGAGATTGGAGATTACCAATATCTTTGTTTATGAGTTCCACAATGATATGTTCCATGGCCTTGCAGACCAGGCTCGTCAGGCTAATGGGGCGGTAGTTCCTGGGGTCCGTCATGGTTTCCCCTTTGTGGAGTGGGATGACCGTCGTGGTGTGCCATTCAGTGGGTACAAAGCCTGAGGTGAGGCTATGATTGAACATAGTACTTAGGTAGGGTGCCAGTTCATTCTGTAGTTCATGTAGAATGCAGCCTGGAATATTGTCAGGTCCCATGGATGCTGTGTTCTTGGCTTTGGAGAGTGTGTTTTTTACCTGTGCAGCCGTGATTATAGGAACTTTGCATTCTTCCGGTATAGAGATGGGCCCTCTAGGGGGTGAGAGGGGGTAAAGTTAGCACTGAACCTATCTTCTAGGATGTTGGCAATATCAGTTGGTTCTGTATATTTAGTGCCATTGTGCTGTAACTCAGAGCAGATCTGAGTGTTCCCATTTAGATTCTTGACATAGCTATAGAATGCTTTGTGGTTGTCTTTAGAGTCAGTGGCAATTTTGTTTTCCTAACTAGCTTTGGAGGATTTTACGAGGGATCTCAGCTTCTTACTGAGGTTGACCAGGGAGTTCCTCCAGTCATGGGATTTTACTCTTTTTTTGCAACAGTTTCTTTCTTCTGTTGTAGAGTTTGTTTATGGCAGAGGACCACCAGATTGGCTTCCTTTTTTTGGAGGATAACATCTTGGTTCTATTAGGGATAGCATGATCCATGCACTCTCGTAAGTGCTTATAAAGTGCATTTGTGTAGGATTCGGCAGTCTTACCTCTATTGTCCATCTGCATGGATGTCATGAGGTTTGCCACTTCTGTCTTAGGAAGTGTGAAGTTGGCTTTGGAAAAGTTTTTTACGATGGTTTCCCTAATTGGGGGTGGGGGTGGGATGTGGATGTCTAGGCTGATTAGCTTGTGGTCGGATCTGACCAACGGGGAAGTGACCTCTGGTGTGAAACACCAGTTTCCCATGTTGGTAATGACCAGGTCTAGGATATTGCTGCCCCTGGTGGGGGTGTGAATAAGTTGATCCAAGGCATTGGAATTTATGAATTCTAGAAAACGTTGAGCAAAAGAGTTGGTGCATGAGTAGTTTTCCCAGTTAATGGTGGGGTAGTTGAAATTGCCCATTATTAGGATGTTGGGTTGTACCCTAATACTATCCAGTGTATCAAGAAATGAGGAGTGTGAATCCTGGGGCATGGTGGGGGGTCTGTAGCAAGCTACAATTTGGATTGCAGTCTTGCCCAGAGTTAGTTGCACTTGGATAATCTCGGATGCATTATGCTGTGCAACTAGCCTGGAAGTGTGGATATCCTTAATGAATATGGACATGCCTCCACCTTTAGTGCTTCATTCTGGGTGAGGTGGCCAAAAGGTGTGGTATGAATTGTAGCCTGGTAATGCAATGGTGCTCTTTGGAGCTTTGAACCAGGTCTCTGTCACTGCACAGATGTCAATGTTCTCCATTTTAAGGAGTGCCTCGAGTGAGTGCATTTTGAGGTTTAGACTTCTAGCATTGAGTAGCATTACCCTCAGATTTTGCTTGCTTGTACCTGTTACGGTGGTGAATTTGTCATTTGAATCTTGCCTAAAAAAGGCACTATAGGGGTGGCAAGAGCCTTCGCCAGTATCCGGAATCCTAAGGGCGACAGATGCAGGCCATCTCTGGCAAAGCATCGTGGTCTATCGATTATGTCGTCCCAGGCAGACAAATACTGGATCCCCTTAGAATGGCACCAGAAGCTTAGCCAATTGTTGAAGTCAATCATGTTGTCCTTGTACTGTGGTATCATTCTGGGTGATGGCAGGATGCTACTCAGGGTTAGGGTCATACCTGCCTGGGATACAAGATCGGAGAGCTCCTCCATATCTCTTTTCATGTAGTCCAGGGAGGTACGTCTCAGGTCATTCAAACCAACATGGACAATGACACTGTCATATTTGTACTTATTGTGGAGTGACCTGAGTGCATGTGTTATGTGGCGGATCCTGGCACCTGACAGGCAGCTGACAGTAACTTTCTCCTTGTTAAGTCTAGTGAGTGGAACATCAGTGTGCCTGACTATAGAGTCACCTATGACTAGAGTGTTGGGTACGTTGTTATGCCTTATGGGCTGTGGTTGAGTGGCACACTGAGTTTGTCGGCTATGTGTTGGGGCGTGGAGTTTGCTTGCGTTTATGCTTTGGATGTCCCTGATGCTTGGGCAGGTTTTTATTGAGAGCCTCCGCAAATGTAGGTGTGTGTGTTTTGTGTTTCTATGTGTGTGTTTTGGTGGTGTAGGTTTTGAGGGACTATGTGATGAGTGTGGTGTGGTGCAAATGTTTACCTTCTCCTCTTGACTGTCTAGTCCAGTCTTGGGTGAAGAGAGCTTTGCTTCCAGTTTGGCTATATAAGTGCATCTCTCTGAGGTTGAAGTGTTGAGTGGTAGGAGGAGAGGGTTGTCTGTGTACATGAGGCAATTGCTGCATTCATTGCCCCAAGATGCCCAGATTCATCAGGTAGACAGGAGAAATCGCTGGGAGCTGACCCTTAGACATGCCTGGATAAGTGTTTATTTATTAAGTACTAAAAAACTGCTTTCCACTAGACAAGTGAGGAAAGTTGAGTGCTGTAGTAATTTGCAGCTTATGTAGTGCTTACGAGTTCTGAACAAGTGCTGAGTTCAAAGAAACAGATTTGAGTGCTGAAACTAGAAAACTGGCTAGTTATAAGAAACAAAACTAAGCTAGAAGGCTTCCCTCCAACCCAGAAGGGCTTGGGGGCTCAGAAGCCTATAAACAGTCTAGACCACTTAACAGGAAAGGCAGGAAACAAGCTTAAACATTTTTTTTTTGTTCTCTTTCCCAGATGCTCTCTTTGTACACAGTAGGAGCGCCAGAAATCAGAATATAATCTCACTGCACTCAGTTGAGTGAGCAAATGAGATGGGCCCAGAAAGAGTATCCAAACACAAATTTACAAGAGAGGCGGGCAGTTTCAAAGCCACTAAGATTAACACCAAAACAGAAACAGGGAGGATGGGTGGGAAAACTAACTGAAGAACAGAGTCAAAACTTCCAGTTCAGTTAATATTCATGCAACACAGTTAAATCAATTTAAATACTGTATTATTTGAAAAAAGTGCAGATAAAGGTACTTAAATTCTCTTATACGTCCAGTTGAATACAGCTAGATGTTAGCCGGCCAAAGCTGAGGTTTTTAAGCAGAAAATATTTCAAACTGTACCACTTAAATAGGCAATGACAGGAAATCAAAGAATGTGGCTACCCCCACACCTGCAATTACTAACAGATAATAAAATTCAAGCAAGCACTAACTGAAGAACTGTTCAGCATCATTATACAACTAAACCAGCCCTCTTACATGAAGAAGGCCCCCTGCATCCTTGCGGCAGAACTGTGCAGCCAAGAACCAATGCGAGTTGTGGATTGCTGGCATAAGGCTCACTGTTGGCATTTCCCTTTCTTTACTATTTTAAAATAGTTTAACTTAATTTGTATTCCAGCATTGTGTTTTGCGTGGTTTGCACTCAGTTTACTGTAGCTGCTCAGAGCTTGCACAACTGCTCTTTGATCAACTCAGTTGTCCATTGTGAAACATTGACATATTTTTGTAACCCTAGCCTTCCATAGAATAGACACATTTTGTTAGTCTTACACCAAACCTGGTCTATCCAGCCCACTCCCCACTAGTTACTACAATATATACCTTCCATAGTAGATGGACAATTTCCGACCATTTCTCCGTGCAGTCTGATTTGCATAGGGATCCTGAGGCAACAAAGCAATTTTCACATGTATACTGACAATCAGTTACTGCTAAAACAAACTAATAGAACATGAGAGCTTATATATACTATGAATTTGGAATCAATTCTCTCACATAACAACAAACCAGATATCAAACAAGTCAGCACACACACTTAACCTCTTGCAAATAAGAAGGTTGAAGGTTGGGCGCCGAGCTGGCACCTTGGCACCGTAAAAATCTACTGCCAATCATTAGCGGACCAGAGTTCTGCTGTGGCAACCCCTAACCGGGAAAAGCCAAAAGAAGAAGAACAACATAAGAAGGTCAGAACACAAAAACTCACATATGGGGAGATACTCATTAGAAACCTACCTATAGATCAGAGACCTGCCAAATGCAAACCTACTGCACACAGTGCAGACCCAGTAGAATCCACAACTCATAATAATTCACACACCAGTGTCTCAGCCAATAAGACCCTCAGGCAAAACACCTGAAATCCAAATGTCTTGCTCATAAGTGACTCCATTGTGAGACAAACAGATGCCCCCTGACCAGGCTGGACAAGGAGAAGGTCACAGTTAGCTGCCTGTCAGGTGCCAGGGTCCATCAGATCATGCACACACTCAAGTCTGTCAGCAACAAGTACTGTTATAACTCTGTCATAGTCCATGTTGCAGTGAATGACTGGAGATGTAACTCACCGTATTATTTGAAGGTGATTGCCTTCCCTATAATGCCCTTTTTAGGCAATGTCACAAAAACTAGTCCCAACATAAAATAATCCACTACAGACAAACTGAAGTTTATGCTGCTTAATGCAAGGAGTGTAAATCAGAAACTGCACTCACTGTAAGATCTACTTACCTTGAAAGGTGCCCATGGCTGTGCAGTCACACAGACATGGTTCAAGGCCTCAGAGAGCACCCTGACCATGCAAAGGTACAGTGCCTTCCACATTTTCACACATCAAAATGAGCATGAAAGAACCAAAGCTGGAGGTGTATATATCTTCATTAAAGACAAATACACTGCAAGACTGGTCAAAGAGTACAACTCTGTAGCGCTACTCCAAGTCCAACTAACTGTATGTAAAATCCCCTTCTATATCATTGTTAGCAACAGCTCCCCCACTGTGAACCATGAGTAACACTCTGCCTACTTGGACCTAATTGAGTCACTCACTATACAGCCAAATACCTTGGTCATGTATGATTTCAACGATCCTTCCATCATTTTAGAATCACATATGTGCACAAACATGCTAACCGTAAGTGTCCTGGACTTTGTTAATACACATGCTGTGTAAGAGATTGTATGCACCCCCACAAGGGGCTTGAATGTCTGAGACAGTACTGATCAGCATAGTGGTTCTCTGCACTAACTCTTGTGTGTTGCCCCCTCCCCCCCTTCAGGTCAGATCACAATTCAGTCTTGTTCACATTCACAATCATACCTGACACCCCTCAAGAGCAGAAAGGATGAAACATTTATCCAAAGCAAACTATAGGCTCCTAAATGATGCCACAAAGAGTTGCAAACCCCCTGCTACCATTGTCAACAACGACTGCTATACAGAAATGTACACAAATGGCCTGTATAAACAGCTATGAAAATGTACAGAGTCAGCTGCACATGAATGGATCAAAACAAGTTCCTCACAGAAAACAAGCCACCCTAATGATCATGAAGCATACATAGGTTATACAGCAAGTGGAAGAAAGTAATGTCTAAGAACAAGTGAGAACTGTCTCAGCAGAGAAGGACCCCCTCCACAGCTTGAACAAGGAAATTAGCTATATTGAAAAGTCCTCTAAAACTATGTACACACCTAAAGGACCATTCCTAGCTAAAGATAATTAAGAGGCATTCTTTAGCTCCATCAGAAATCTAAAAATGAAGGGCCGGCTTTGTGCCCAACTAGTAGTGGATGGTATCTCATACTAACCCTGAGGACATCACCAACCTCACAGCAATCAGTTTGGGGCAAGCTTCACCCCCCTCCCCACCAGACTTACACCAAAGCATACCTATCACCAGTCCTCTACCTAGTAACCTCCTATGAACCTAAGATGATGTCTGACTGGGCTCCAAGCCAATGTTTAATTCTGCCCTGGTGGGACGGTTGTATATGCAATAATCTGGTATAGCTGATTACATCAACATTGTCTGTTGAGCATGCCATGCTACATCAGCATTGTATGTTGAGCATATGTTGATTAATGGTGTCCCGCATGCTGCTGTAAAAGGATCTCTGTAATGTCAAGCAACATCTGACACACACACACACACACACACACACACACACACACACACACACACACACACACACACACACACACACACACACACACACACACGCACACACAAACACACACAGTTGACTGCAGTGAGAACAGAACCCTTACCTATCTAAGTATATAGACTATAGAACTCAGTACTTTAAACAAGCTCTATGGCATAAGTCTGACTTCTACATGGCTGCAGGTGAACTTATGGTAGATGGCATCAGAAGGCCATGTCGGGAACAACAAGTTATGAGGCCTGCACAGGTACATAGACTCTTAGGTTCATATGAGGCCAGTAGCCTAATTGTGAGTGTGTCCTAGGTGTATTGAAGCCTAGCTGTGTAAAAATACAAGTACACTCATTGAGCATAGCTGGATGTTTGAGTTTAGCAGAGGAAGGTTGTCAACACTGCTGAATGGCCCTGTACATGAGGGAGCACATGACATTATATATTACAGTTTGTAGTGTGGTTGATATATGTGTGTAAAAGCACACTGAGCCCTCAGGGTTGTATTACTTTGGGGGTTGAACAACACATGTATGTATTGTGAATATACAATGTATGCTGAGAATGTGCCCTTTAAAACTGATCATATTTACTGAAGATAAGCTGAATTTGGACTGTCACCTCCAGAGAGAGAGGTGACAACAATGTAACTATGTTGTTTAGCCAATTGGACCAAATCAAGTGTGCAAAGTAGAAATGTTTGCAACCTGGAGAATTATGTATGGGACTATTTATGTTTTTGGGACAGGTGCCCTTTCTTTTTTTTTTTTTGTAAGGAGGGAAGGGACATAGGTATGTCTGGGATATCTGAGGCAGGTAAGTTGGCAAGGTGAGGAAGAAATTGTTGACAGACAGGACATACAAGACAAAACACAGGGACAGTGAAAACCACAAAAGGTGGGTGAACACCAAGGTTGAGTTAAGGGTATGAACCATGCAAACCCATGGGCGTCAAGCTGGGTGGCAGGGAGAATCAAATCCTCATCCACTGCACTGTCATCACTGCCACCTCACTGCACCAATGGCTGCAGTGTCTGACATCTGCATCTCCTTGTCTTGTTCAGTACAATGATGGAGAGCAGTGTCCCCGTCCAGCATAGGCATTTGCCCACAGTGTGGCACACAATCCTATGCACTATGCCTGGCAGTTCTTCTTGGGTGACAAAATTCCCCCTCTGCCACTGCTACCAGATGGAACCAGGGGGCCTGTCCATTGGAGCAGAAGTACTTGATGGGGCCAGGTAGTGCAGGGGCAGCAGAAGGGGTGCAACCAGGTTGTGGCTCACACATGCTGGGACTTGGTGCCAGAGCTGGTGTAGTGGGGGCAGGTTGATCCCATAGGCCAGGCTTACTATACTGTGTGTGGGGAAAAAAATAAAAATAACCCCTCCAAAAAAGAAAATAAGGGGTGGGGTGGGAAACTACACAAGTTGTCTTGTTTGCTTGTTTAGGCTGAGGAGGTTGGTCTTCCATTTCTGGGTTCTCTTGTTTATATTTGCAGACAGCAGCTTTTTTACTTACTGTATAATCTAGTAATGACAGAAGTGTGTCTATGCAGACCAAAATAACAGTCTCCCACAGGCTGATAAGAAACAAATTGAGGCGAGCCAGGTAACACACGACAGGCAGACATAAGTAAATCCAAGTTTAATGGTTAAGCGCTTTTCGTTTGACTGAATGTTCAAACTTCATCAGACCAACACTTACTTCACTCACATAGCTTAAATAGTAATACCAATTAATCAAAAAATAAAGTAAATTGACAATTAAGATTTTACAAGCACAATAAACAATTTTACAAACCTTTAAAACAGCTTTAGAAGCAGACTTTAAAAACCTGCTATGCAGTATAAAAACTTTAAAACCATACTGTACAATAAGAAATGCCTTCGACTGCAACATATACTTATTTTTAAACCCATACTAAAATATGACCTACTAAAAGTACCAAAAGCAAAGATAAAATTATCGAAGTAAGCTTTTAAGCTTTAAGATGCTTATAATAGAGCAACATTCATTTAGACCGGGGAAATTGTAAGCATTTAATTTTATTTGCCACAATAGTTCAAGTTCTTCTAGTTTCAGGGGGGGTAGGACCACCTCTAAAAGCATCATTCATCTGATCAATAATCATGAACTTGAACTTGTGGTTTGGGTAGGAGATGGTATGCTTAGCTAAAGCATTTTTGGTTTTACATTTCCGAATTGCATAAATGTGTTCATATACCCGGTCATGGAGACGTTTTTCCGTCTTTCCTATATAAAATGAGGGGCAAGCCTGGCAGTGGGCTAGATAAACAATCATTTTAGAGTTACAGTTAACTCGACATCTTAGAGTATACTGGCAATTATTGACTGTAAATCTATTATTTTCGGTGACGTATTGACAATAGTTACATGATTGGCACTTATACATGCCTACTGTTCTAGGAATAGTACGTTGACTTTGTTCTAATAATACTTTAAGATTTTTTGCTTTTTTATATATTACTGTAGGTTTATCTCCTACCTTATTAGAGATGCTAGAGTCCCCCTTAAAAATATTCCAATTTTTACAAATGATGTTAAAGCAGGCATTACTATTAACATAATAAGTTGTTATAAAGGTTTTTAAAGTCTGCTTCTAAAGCTGTTTTAAAAGTTTGTAAACTTGTTTATTGTGCTTGTAAAATCTTAATTGTCAATTTACTTAATTTTTGAATAATTGGTATTACTATTTAAGCTATGTGAGTGAAGTAAGTGTTGGTCCGATGAAGTTTGAACATTCAGTCAAACAAAAAGCGCTTAACCATTAAACTTGGATTTACTTGAGTCTGCCTGTCATGTGTTACCTGGCTTGCCTCAATTTGTTTCTTATCAGTTTGCTTGTTCTTCGTATTTATAAGTTTTTATGACGTCTGAAGTTGAGGTCAACCTGGGTGACAATTCGTTAGATGACACTCCTGGAATATTTAAAACTATGGAGATTCAAAATAATGCTATTACATCATTAGACATTGACTCTATGAACAACAAGTTGCTACAATCTTTGATGTCTAAAATGGAACTGTTGTTCGAGAGATTGGACAAAGTGGAACACCAGCAAAACTCCACCACTGTCCAACCACCTCTTTCGCCTCAACTGCAAAATTCTAATACTGGAACTAGTGTTGTTCGGGGATCCGGTAATGTGTCTCAACCAGCAGCCGCTACATTGAGTATGGATTGCAGGCAGAGGAGTATTCCGGCCAGCATTAATCATTCGGTGGAGGTAACAACAAATCCTAGAACAGGACAGATTGGCGACTTCCAAGGTATTGGTAGACAATTTCCAACTAATGTTAATTCTAATTCGCCAATTCATAACACAACTGTTTTAATACCTGTGACAGTGGCTGCTCAACCTGTGTCAACTGCTTCTGTAACATCGGGAACGGCGAGCACTTCTGTGTTATTACCCAATATTACTAATTGGATGATTGATAATTTTTCTTTTGGTGCTACTAATGGTCCAGGGTTTTGCCAGCATTCAGACTTAGAGGACGAATGTTCTGACATTTCGTCTAACTTGAAATCTCTTGATTCATTATTGGTAAAACTTAGAAAAACACAATTGGAAGTTTCGTATTTCCGTGAGTGTCTCTCACGGAAAATAGTGCCGAAAGGCTTGAGACACCACCAGTACCCTACAGGTTTGGTAGCCAATTCAATGTTCCATAGAGAATTACTGGACTTATTCAACACGCAGGGTTTCAAATTACTAGAGGTCATGATTTAACATTATTCCCTGTCAGTTGAGGACTTAAATAAGCAAATAGCTGATTTGGATGAAACAATAAGACTTGATAAAAAATTCTCTAGCTATAAATTTGATTATAGCCGGGTATTTACTAGTCTTGAGCAATACTTAATCAAACTTAAGAACAACAAAATTAAGAAATTAGATAGAGATACTAAAGCATATAATGAGGGGACAGTCTATCCTCTCCCTCCAGTTGCTCAAGTCTGGCATGGCTATAGAAAAAATAAAAACAACAATAATTTTTCCGGTTCCACTGGAACGACAGCGCAAAGTACTACAGTGAACAGTATGGGTAACGATTTTACAACAAATCTACATCTGTCTGAAGATGTTGTCTCTAATGAACCTATCGTGCCATTTGAACTGAGAAGGAGTGAAAGATTACAAAGTTATAACAATAAATCAGGGCAGCCTAATACTAACACTTATAATCCTAATTTTTTAGGAGCAAGGCCGAAGACAGGCCAATACCATCAGAGAGTGAAACAGAAGCCCAAGAATCAAACGACTTAAGTGACCATAACTCTTTGATTCCTTTAGAACAAGTTGTTAATGTTTTTTGTGACTTAGATATAAATACTGTAACTTTTCGTGAAAGCCATACAGATGAAACAGACAACATAGATGTTTTTTCTCCTTGTACAGTTCAAAATGATTCATTTGACAATCAAGCTAATATTGGCCCTAATATAGTGACTAACTTAGATGGTGACTTTAAAGTGTACAATTTTTCTGGTGTTAATATTACACCTGCAATGGTTGAATTACTGTCTAAAGGGTACACGTACGTTCCCCTACAGAAGTTGGATGTTGTTAGGTCCATTACTGATGTTAAATTATTCACAAGGAAACTCAATGTCAACCTCATGATGGGGGGAGAAAGTTTTCTTAATAGTAACCAATTTAGAATACCGAGTGTTTTCAACTCACCACTGCACCCTATTCTGGAGGTTTTTGAACTCATGTGTGAGTTGGACATTCGACAAAAATTTTTACACTAGTCAAATCACATACCTGAAAATGTAGATACACACATTGAAAAGGAATGTATTGAATTTTTCAGAATCCACGACCTCCGGGTTTGTAATCCTGATAAAGGCGGGGGGGTGGTAGTTTTTGAGCAGTTAGATTATGTCAATCGAATGACATGTTTGTTGAATAGTCCGTCTTACTCACCTAGTTCAAGATCTGAAGTTAATATTACCTACTTACACATCAAGAACACCTTAGAAGAAATGTATGTAGAAGGAAGATTAGACCAACACATGTTTAATTATATGTCTACACTGTATCCTAGATTCCCATGTTTGTTTGGTATTCCCAAAATACATAAAGACGTTAGTAATCCTCCTATGCGTCCCCTTGTTGACAGTAGACGTTCTCCAACATACTCCTGTGCCAAGGTTATTTACTCAATCCTACAAAAGTTTTTGGTTTACAAAAACCAAATTTGTAAAGATTCATGGTCTTTCTTAGATAAAATTAATAAGTTGGTTTTCGATAAGGATTACAACTTCCTTACAATAGACGTCAAAGACTTATACACTTGTATTCCTCATGACATCGTCATGGATTGGGTCAGAGAGGAATTAAGCTTACATGGTTGCTCTAGGAGGGAGTTAGACTTAGTTGATGAATTAATGGAGTTAGTACTTAATAACAACTTCTTTGTTTTTGGCAATGAATTTTACTTACAGAAAGTTGGTGTAGCAATGGGTTCCCCTTGTGGGGCTAGTATAGCCAATTTGGTAATGGCACGGTGGGAACATTTGTTTGTGCTGTCAAACTCAGAATACAAAAACAGAATAATTTTTTACACTCGATATCTGGACGATATTTTTATTTTGTTTGATGGTGAAAAACATATAAGCGAAAAGATATTAGATTACTTTAATAACACCACTCGGTTTCTGAAGTTTACATCAACTTTTTCTAGTGAGTCTATACCTTACTTAGACATTTTGTTGTCTAAGGACTATACACTTCAGAAATACATTGCCAAAATTTATAGGAAAAGTACATACTCTAATGCTTTCTTACATTTTTCAAGTTGCCACCCTAATCAACAAAAGCGAGCAGTTGTGAAGGGCCAGTTGGTCAGGGCAGCTAGAATTAACACCCTTGAAAAAGATTTTGACGATAAATGTTTTTTGTTAAAGAACATGTTTTTACATCGTGGTTACCCTGAAAGGTTGGTCAACAATCTTGTTGAAGAAGTAAAGATGAAACGGTCTAAATGTTACTATAGACCTATTTTAGATAGTGAAAAACTTGCGGATAGTCCTTGAGAACATTTCTGATCTTTCTACTTCCGAAAACCATAAACCAAATTCTGACCCTTTGTTTAAAGTATCATTCTTTATAACAACTTATTATGTTAATAGTAATGCCTGCTTTAACATCATTTGTAAAAAATGAAATATTTTTAAGGGGGACTCTAGCATCTCTAATAAGGTAGGAGATAAACCTACAGTAATATATAAAAAAGCAAAAAATCTTAAAGTATTATTACAACAACGTTAACGTACTATTCCTAGAATAGTAGGCATGTATAAGTGCCAGTCATGTAGCTATTGTCAATACGTCACCGAATCTAATAGATTTACAGTCAATAATTGCCAGTATACTCTAAGATGTCAAGTTAACTGTAACTCTAAAATGATTGTTTATCTAGCCCAATGCCAGGCTTGCCCCCCATGTTATATAGGAAAGATGGAAAGACATCTCTGTGACCGGGTATATGAACACATTTATGCAATTCGGAAATGTAAAACTGAAAATGCTTTAGCTAAGCATACCATCTCCTACCCAAACCACAAGTTCAAGTTCATGATTATTGATCAGATGAATGATGCTTTTAGAGGTGGTCCTACCCCCCCTGAAACTAGAAGAACTTGAACTATTGTGGCAAATAAGATTAAATGCTTACAATTTCCCCGGTCTAAATGAATGTTGCTCTAATATAAGCATCTTAAAGCTTAAAAGCTTACTTCGATAATTTTATCTTTGATTTTGGTACTTTTAGTAGGTCATATTTTAGTATGGGTTTAAAAATAAGTATATGTTGCAGTCGAAGGCATTTCTTATTGTACAGTATGGTTTTAAAGTTTTTATACTGCATAGCAGGTTTTTAAAGTCTGCTTCTAAAGCTGTTTTAAAAGTTTGTAAACTTGTTTATTGTGCTTGTAAAATCTTAATTGTCAATTTATTTAATTTTTTGATTAATTGGTATTACTATTTAAGCTATGTGAGTGAAGTAAGTGTTGGTCTGATGAAGTATGAACATTCAGTCAAACAAAAAGTGCTTAACCATTAAACTTGGATTTACTTATGTCTGACTGTCATGTGTTACCTGGCTCGCCTCAATTTGTTTCTTATCAGTTTGCTTGTTCTTCGTATTTATAAGTCTCCTACAAGCTGCTGTAAAAGGCTCACTGTAATGTCCAGCAACAGCTCACAAGCTCACACACACGCACACACACGCACACACACACACACACACACACACACACACACACACACACACACACACACACACACACACACACACACACACGCACCAACCGTGGAGTATGACAGACAGCACTTTACAGATGATGACATCAGCAGTGTTGTTAAGGACAATACAACAGTGTCCCACCGGCTGCTGTAAAAGTAAAAAACTCACTGTTAAGTGCAGCAGCAGCTCACATGCACACACACACACACACACACACACACACACACACACACACACACACACAAACCCCCTATTTGACTGCAGTGATAATAAAACCACTACGTATCTAAGTACATAAACCACAGAACACAGTACTTAATGCAAGCTCCATAGCTCAAGTGTGACTTACAGTGTGTCAGACAACACTTTATAGATTATGACATCAGCAGTGACTGTTGAGGACAAGATAACAGTGTCCCACAGGCTACTGTAAAAGGCTCACTGTAAAGTTCAGCAACAGCTCACACACACACACGCACACACGCACACACGCACACGCACACACGCACACATGCGCACACACACACACACACACACACACACACACACACACACACACACACACACTAACTGTGGAGTATGACAGACAGCATTTTACAGATGATGACATCAGCAGTGGTGTTAAGGACAATAAAACAGTGTCCCACCAGCTGCTGTAAAAGCCTCACTGTTAAGTGCAGCAGCAGCTGACACATGCACGCACACACACACACACACACACACACACACACACACACACACACACATATATACAGTTGACTGCAATGAGAACAGAAGCCCTACCTATCTAAGTGCATGCAATACAAAACATGAGAATTAATGCAAGCACCAAAAAACAAGTATGATTTTGACGGAACTGCAGGTGAAGTTATAGTAAATGACATTGGCAGGACATGTGGGAGACAAGAGGTTGGAAGGCTTTCATTAAATGGATTTGTAGGCTTGTGCAAGTCTCAAAAAGCTGGCAATGCATGCCATTGGAGAAGTAATTGTGGGATATGCACTTCTGATGTTCTGTCTATACACATACATACACAAGTTGTCTACAGTGAGAATAGAACTCCTACATATCTAAGTACACAGACTCCAGAAAACAGTATCTAACACATACGCCATGGCACAAATCTGAGTTTGACTGGATGGCAGGTGAAGTTATATAGATGACATCAGCAGGCCATGTGAGAGACAAGAGGTTGGTAGGCCTGCTTAGGTTCTTTACTTCATAGTGTAATCTTAGGTTAGTAACCTAATAGCAGTAGGCTGTTTGGAAGCCTAGCTGTGTAAGAACACAAGTACCTTTAATCAGCATACTTGGCTGTTTGAGTTTTGCAGAGGAAAGCTGTGAGCACCACCAAGTGGTCCTGTTCATGAGTGCACACACAACATTATATATAACACTTTGTATTGTGGTTGATATATACATGGAAAAAGTAATGAGACCCCAGGGTTGTAGTGCTTATTTGGGGTAGTTTTGGGGGGAGGGGAAAATGTATGTTTTGTAAATATATGACATAGTTATATTGTGCCCTTAGTTTGCAATGTTTCCACATGTAGTTTTATGTCATAGAAAGGAACTGTACAATAAACACCAATAATAAAATATCATATGTACAATTGCATAGCGCAACGTACATTGGATTTGTGTGATGGTTAACAAAATGTACACATATGTGAGATAAGTCTGTTTGCGAGTAGGAAAGCAGTGTGTAAACACGAGTCGCATTGCTAATGTTTTACACCTACTCTTATGTGATATATATGTACGTGTTACTATACCCGAGTTCCATCTGTACTTCAGGATGACTTTTTGTGATGGCTAAGAGCATTAATTGAATGCATCTGTTTTCTGTTTTTGGGTATCTGCTTTCTAGGCAATCTGGTTTCTCCCTGTTTCTGCAATGTTGCACTGCTCACAAAGAAGATAAGCTAAGACAAACTGTTTTTCTGGACATGGCACAATGCGCAAAAGTGCAATTAAAAGAAGCCAAATAGGAAAAGATAATAAAACTAAGGGACACATAACAGAAAATCTGTAAAAGCACAGTAAAATTTGATAGTACACATCACATACTTCTATATATGTCAGGATTTGAACCCTTATACCAATACAGCTTCAGAAAACAGGAGGGATGTCTTAGTCCTCTTTGCAACACACACAGCTTTGCATCAATGAAATTAAGTTCTTCTGCACACAACCAACTATATCAGAATGTACAAGAAAAAGAAAAATAATCTGGTTCCACACAGCAGTGAAAATCAATATGTCCTTTATTGTAGTAATGTAAGCGCTTTCTCGGAATAACATCCGCTTCATCAGACCAACAAAGATAGAATAACAGTTACATTTTTAAACATTAAAACATCCAATCAAAAATCAGATAAAATGTGCATCATAGCTAAAAGCCATGTCATACATGTAGCTAAAGAAGGTAAAGAATATAAATTTAGCTTTATGGTACTAGAGATTCTGCATAGTACCAAGAGAGGAGGTGACATAAATAATAGAACAGAATCTAGTGAACAGAAATGGATTTTGCACTTTCAAGCTGACAAACCTCCTGGTTTAAACAGCAGAGTTTCCCTGAAACCCTTCCTTAAAGCACAGTCATTAAAGCATTGATCTCTCTTCTAATATTTATCATATATATTTCAATAGTCCATCTTTTATTATTTTTCACTATTGTATTTGTTACTATTTTAAGTGCATATTGTTCTTTTAGTCTGTTTTTATTTTTTTTTAAAGATCTATATATTCTACAGATGTATTTTATTACATCACATCTGGTTCCTTTTTTGGTTCAAGGACTGTTTTCGTTTGGTGTATCAGAATGTACACTGTTATCAAACCATCAGCTGTGATTTGCACATGTCATTCTCTTTACTATATTTGAACATAGAACAGTTAGTGATCACACAACCTGTCATAATTATGTCTACAAACATACAGCTCTGTCTTACCTTTCTGTGTTTCTTGGTCATTCATCAGTTATCTAACACATGCAGTGTATAAGCCATTCAATATCACTGGCCTTAACATGTGAGCGGATATTAACTGGGAATAATATGATATGCAGTTGCCAAGAAATGAGGGCCAGGTTGGATGGCACAAACACATATATACTCTTCTTTTGGGGGTAGCATAGCTGAGTTACTGTTATGGCAGGAACAAGGGCACACTCCTCTTTTGGGAGGGACAAAGCTCAGTTACTGTTATGACACAAACAGGTATGAAGAGTGAAACTGCAATGTGTCATCACTTTCTAACTTCTGTCTTAAATGATTTACTGGTACAAAGGTATGGTGCTAAACTAAGGCCATGCAAGGAGCATCAGTATTCTTCAGATGTATGACTGTGTGAATCTTTCATGCCTGAGGCCTTTAATTACTAATGGATAAATATAAGTAAATAAGTGGCTGATGTCACATGTTAAGGTAATTTCTGTACAAATCCACCACTATTTACTTGCTTACTGTACTATGTTAGAAAATACAAAGATATGGCATAATATCATTGAAGAATGCACTCTAGGTTCAGGACTTACCTTACAAATGCAGCAGTTGACACACCTTTAGTTCAGGGCTGACTCTGATGCAATCAGTACACAGCCAATATGTGGAGAGATAAAGGTTGTGTGAGTCGCTTGACATCAATTTTACTATATGTATGTGAGTGTGAGAAATGTATTTGGTCCCTTGGTGTCCAGTGAATGTGCTATGTATTGTCTCTTAGTTAAAGCAAGGGCATACTTTGCACCCCTATGTGTGCCTACAGAGACAGCAGCTGGGCATTCCTCCTCCAAGTTCTCCTCTGACTGTGGCTGTCATAACCTAGGTATTGTGCTGCAGCTGTTTCCACAGGATCAGACTGCGTAGCATAGCACATACTGTGCATATTTGTGTACGTGTGCCTGGATTATACTGCAGGGCTCCTCTGGATATATCTAAGCACCAGAATCATGACTTCAGAAGTCCAAATGCATGCTCTATGATGTTTCTAGTTTGAGCATGTGCCTCATTATGGTGTTCTTCCATGAGTGTGTGTGTGCACTTCTGATGGGTGTCATCGACCATGGTTGCAGGGCATAGCCAGTATACCCCAGTAAATGGCCCTGTGGGATGTCTCTCATAGCAAACATCTGGTACAGCTGTGATGTCTGTCAGATATGGGAGTCATGACAACTGCCAGGGTTGTCAGCACACATGTTCAAGATAATTCCCTGGGCATTACACCTGACTTGGCAGTTGATGGGAGAGGTATCCCTTGCAGTTAATGTAGATTCTACCTACCCTGCTCACCAGGTGGTGCCTTAATGTGTACATGAGTGCAATCTATGGCACCCAGTACTTCAGGGTAGTGCACTGCATGGTAAAACAGTTCCATATTGTTGATGCTGTCTTCAGAACTACTGTGAAAAAATATGTGCTCACTGGCATGTATGAGCATAGCATTCAGAAACTGGTGAAAGATCCTGGAGGCTGATGCCTGTGATACATACATCCTGTCCCCAGTTGGTCTTTGAAAAGTACCAGTTGCTAATTTTCTAAGGGCTACACATATGTTAGTTTCCACTGGGATCTGTTTCCCTTGGTTCACTCTGGCTCTGAGTTGAAGGTGGCACAGCTCACAGAGATCTTGTAATGTGTCCCTGTTCAGCCTGTAACACTCTACAATCTCCAGCTCATGTAACACCTGGAAAGTTACCCTGGGCCTGAACACTCTTCTCCTTCTCAGCCTAGGCCTATTGTCAGCAGTACCAGCAGCATTTGCTTCAGCATCTAGCACATACAGATGTAGAATAACTGCAGCAGCTCCTTGTCTCTACTCCTATGGCATTGAATTATTGAGGAAAAAACAGAATGAAGGCTACATGGATACTTCATACATTTCTGAATAGCTCCACTGGTTGATTAACATGAAGTTCACTTGCTTATGCTATGATTAGCATCTATTAAACACACCAGCTGCTTGCTCATTAGTGCACTATGTGCACCTCCTAGCACCTCTGCACACCTTTGCATAAATAAGGTAGCATAGGCAAAATTGATATTTGTTTCCTCCGACCTCATGATATTGTGCAAACATGGACCATAAAAAGTGAAAGAAAGGTTGCAAACAATGTAATCAAACCCAGGCCCATCTATATTCGACCCCTAACACATACATGTGCTGCCACAGGAATAGTTACATAAAAACTCAGAGAAACTAGCCATTCATTCCTCTGCTCCTTGTGGTTGCACTAAGTGCCTTATCACACAAACAATGGCAAAGAAAAAAAAAGAATTAAACCAGACAGGGACCACAAATTGTAACAACCAAATGATGAGGATGACATGCACCTTCACCCTTCACAGCCCTACATGTTCACCTTTGCAAGTGTAACCTGATATACCCCCCTGATGTCATCATTCAGTGATGCCATGCATTCAACACAAACACTGTGGAAGTGCCTACACTAAGTGAACATCCATACATAGTTATTCTATTTTGAGATTCAATAATTCTAATGAGTTTTGAACTCATTTGCATCTTCACTATGCTGACAGCTCAGAATATACATGATTAGTAACCATCTAGGCAGGGAAACTGCATGCAAGCCCAATGTTGTGAACATTAGGGAGGATATTATTTTGCCTATATATCTGCACAGAGGAATATATGTTTTAATAAAATGGGGCTGTAATCCATCATCTATATAATGCATATTGTTACATTACATTGTAATAGTCTGTTTCATGACATTTAAACATTTTAGCAGCCTACATTTCTTACGAGTATATTCTTCATTTGAGGGTGGGGGAGCGAAGCTGTATTTATGTCATGGTACTTAAAAAGGTATTTTTATATTTGCTACTCTGATTTTCTAGCATCCACAATGTGTAATTAGGTAATAATATGTGTGGTGTTACATGTTAAGGTCAGTTCTGTACAAATGTAAGAGCTTTTACTTGCTTTTGTTTCGGTGTAAACTCCTTTCCGTGGCTGTACTTGGAAAGTTTTGGAATACATGGCCTACATGAACATGTAGTCTACACGGTTGCTTTAGAGGCTGTTGAATCACTTCACCATGTTGGTTTGCTTCATTAGCATAAACTTCAGCTACTTATGGTCACGAAGGTTTCCATGTTTGCTCACACCGCTACACAGAGTTTGCTGAATCTAAAACCTTTTGTGGCCATATGCACATTCCGGTGAAATGCAGATACAGTAAAAATTATTGTGTAGGCTTTATTAAATCCGACCTAACACAATAGGCCAGCCATTTTGCACAACTTCATTTTCCCACTTAAAAAGTTTTTTTTTCTTCAAGCAGGAATGTACTCTATGCTGCTTTTGCTGACAGCAAACAATATCTTTCATCTTAATTCTAAGCAAACTAATTTTACATACTCTTTTACCATTGATTCTTAGCCATTTCTCACTGGCTGTCTTCTCCAGGATAGCTGATATGTAAGTCTTTCAGTTTCCACTCAGTCTTTTCATAAGCTATTTTTTTCAGAGTAATTGTTACTTGCGGTCAGGAGTTCCTTCCCACTTATGACTCAAAGACTTAAGCTCCTCTGTTGGGTTATTATCTTTTCATCCATGTTGAGAGGGCCTACTTTTCTCAGAGTAAAGTATATGGCATATGAGAACACCTCACCACTTCCACAATAAATCACCCTTTAATTTCCAACTATTTCTTAAAAAAAGTCATGCAAACAAAGAACTACATACACACACACACACACACACACACACACACACACACACACACACACACACAAATACCTATATATCTATCTATCTATATATATATATATATGTGTGTGTGTGTGTGTGTGTGTGTGTGTGTGTGTGTGTGTGTGTGTGTGTGTGTGTGTGTGTGTGTGTCCCTCACATGATCAACTTTTCACAAAGTGAAAATTCATATGGCTGAGACCATATGATCGACTTTTGAAAAGCTGACAATGGGGAAACCGCTATCACCGTACAGTGCGGAATGGGAAAATTTCCCTCTTCCGCACTGTAGTGCGATCTTGGAGTTGGTATATTTAAGTAATGGGGGGCAGAGCCCCCCATGTGGGGGTTCTAGGGGGCTTGCCCTGTATTTTTTGTGTTTATTGTACATGGTCAGCTTTCCGAAAGTCGATCATATGGTCTCAGCCATATGAAAGTCGACTTTGTGAAAAGTCGACCATGTAAAATAGACATATATATATATATATATATATATATATATATATATATATATATATGGATCCCCTTCAAAATCTCAACATTTCAAAACTTCGAACTTCAAACGGCCAAGACCATATACCATAGACTATATTACCTTGGATCTTTTTTTTCATCTTTGATTTCAAAGAAGAGGGATGCAGTTATGAACAGCTGTTACTGATAGTGGAGGAGTGCTAAACAGGTAAAGAATTGACATTATTATTATTATTATTATATAAGTAATTTATTTATCTATCTATTTATTTATTTATTAATTGCTTCCTGCCTGATCACTGAGAGGCAGCAGGCACTAGCTGCAGGAGGTACAGCGCTGTATCATTATTTAGTAACATATGAGTGTTTCTACTCTGTCTTCTTGGTAGGCCATTCCTGTAACATTTTCTAACCTTCTCCAGTTTTTTTCCCATTTAGCTTCCTCCTCCAGATAGTCTAATCCCAAATAATTTACTCCAACATAATTTGCTGCAACCTACACATCCTTCAAGGAGACAACTGTGACCTTCCCCATCCTTTTAATGCAAAAATAAACAAAGCATGGATCAAAGCACCCCAGAGATAAGGAAAAAAGCCCTCCTTACAGCAACCTTTTGGAAGAGTATGCACTTTCAACAACTGACTGAAAACTTCAATCTCTATAGGCATTTTTTGGTTAATTAGTCTGCTGTTGTTTTCCAAAAAGCGAAGTACAATCAGTGGTATCACTCATTTAACGTGATTTATATAGCGGGATTTTATTTCTTTCCTTATCCATCTCTTCCCATTTCTAGTGCATGTAAATTGCATGACTGCAGGCATTTTGTAATCTTAATTTAATGCCTTGCTTTGTTGGTAATTTTTTTTGATTATCTGTCTGCATACTTTTCTAGAAACAGCAGCTTTTCTTTTTCATCTTTGTTTAAATATTATCATCCAGTGTTTTCTGATTTGCAATTCTATCTTATAAAACCACTGAAGCCTGTTGCTTACATCTTTTCTGCCTATACAACATGCTCCCAGCTGTTTATAAAACTGGCAGTGTGCATGCCAGTAAATATGGCTGCAATATCGATATTTTGTATTATCAGAATTTCACTCTGTCAGTCTTTTCACACAGCAATTCTATTTACATTATACATCACTAAATCTGTAATGACCTTTGAAAAGGTTGATTATTATTTATGCAGACAAAAAATCCCTGCTTAATCCTAGCTGTAAGGGAAGTAACACTTTGTCTCTTTCATATAAAATTAAAGTGGGTGTTCAATATGGCAAGGCCATTGAACAGTTTTATTAATTACAAGTAGTGCATTTCATCTCTTTTATTTATTTTTATTCAAAGTAAATAGTGCATTACAACATTTTATTTATGATTATATGGAAATTAATTATTGATACATTTTAAATTTAAAATAATAAACCTGGAGTGCTTTTCCCTTTCATTAATTGATAATGAGAATATGTAAAAAGTTCTTGAAGACTTGCTTGGATTGGTTTAGTTTCTGGATTTGTATTAGTAAGTAAGCAACTTAGTCCTAGTTGTTCAAAAGGTATCACACACATCTTTGTTGCTGGAAGGCCATAAGGCTGTGGGTTCTATTCTCACTCCAAGTAGCTGGGTTGCTGTCAGTGCAATGTCAGGGCGGTGTTTTACTGCTGAATATGTCATCATTCAGATGAGATGCTAACCTGACTTCCCAGCTTCTTGAGTTGGTGGTAGATCAGGTGGGCATAAAAGATCCCATGGCACCTATTCAGAAAAGTAAGAGATGTTCCCTGAAGATGTGGTCAGATTTCCCCTAGTGTAGTAAATACCATCTTGATCCCCCCTCTGAAAAGTATCCACTAGCCAAGTTGGACTAATCTGGTTAACAAAAGATGAATAAAGTAAAGCTTACAGTTAAAGCTTACAAAGTTTCTCTTTTATCAAAATTACATCTATAGCTCCTTTTTCTGTACTTCCATTTAACACCCACAGCTCCTTATAGTATCCTGACAATTGTTTTTGGCTTCCTTATTTCAAGTCAGTTCTGCATCCCTCTGAACCACAGAGGCAGTCTTAAAATGGAAGAAACAAGTAAATTGCTGGTAATGTCTGCCATGGCCACTTGACAGAAAATAGTAGTTGCAATTGGCACTCCATAACTAAGACTTCCCAAAACTAGTGCAGTCTTACCAGAAAGATCTGCCACCACAGACCTGGCAAGAGCAACTAGTTGTAGTTTAATAAATTACCATTACAGTGACTCAGGCAATATCTACACCTGGAACTCAAGAACTGCTAACCTCATGAAGAAGCTTGGCTCTAATGAAGCTATAGAAGCTTGCTATGGGGTATTTGAAAGTTATGCACTGAATGAGAACTTAAAACAAAAAAATCAGCCCTACTGGCCAAAATTTAATTCAAGCTCGATTTAATAATACAACACACCCACCTTTGTGGAGGTTCTCAATAGAAATTTACCCAAACAGCAGAGACCTCCAAGACAGAAATGCACTCAACTGCCACAACACAGCACAGACCACAGGACACATAGCTCACCTCCACAGTGTGCCCCTCAACCTAAGCCCCTAAGGCTAAACACCGTGACTCAGTAGTGAGGCACATAGATGCCTCACTCACTAGGATGAATAAGGAGAAGGTAACAGTCAGCTATCTATCAGGTGCCAGAATCCAACATATAACACACTCACTCAAGTCACTCCACAACAAGTACAAGCATGACTCTGTCATTGTCCATGTGGGTGTGAGTGACCTGAGATGCACCTCCCTGGACTACATGAAAAGAGACATGGTGGAGTTCTCGGATTATGTGACCCAGGCAGGTTTGACCCTAGCCTTGAGCAATATCCTACCATCACCCAGAATGATACCGCAGTACAAACAAAAAAAAGATTGACTTCAACAATTGGCTAAGTTTCTGGTGTCGTACTAAGGGGATCCAGTATCTGTCTGCTTGGGACGACATGATTGACAGACCTCGATGGTTTGCCAGAGATGCCCTGCATCTGTCACCCCTGGGTTTCCACCACTATAGTGCCTTTTTAGGTGGTGTTCCAAAGACCAAATTACCACTATAACAGCAATAAATAAATGCAATCTGAGGGTCATGCTGTTCAATGCTAAAAGTCTAAATCTCAAGATGCACTTGTTCAAAGCACTCCTCAAAATGGAGAACATCAACATTTGTGCTGTAACAGAGACCTGGTTTAAAGCAGCAGAAAGCACCCCTGCACATCCAGGCTATAACTCATTCAACATCTTTCGGCCCTGAAACATGGATCATAGCTCTAAAGGTGGTGGTGTCTCTATATTCATAAAGGATATGCACACCTCTAGACTAGCAGCCCAACATTACGCATCTGAGATACTTCAAGTACAACTAACATTCAGTAAGATGGCGATCCAGGTCATAGCCTGCTATAGGTCCCTAACCATGTCCTTATTCTCTCATTCAATGTCCTAAGCACCCCAATTACCCTTCCATCAACTGGGAGAACTACTCAAGCACCAATACACTGGCCCAATGCTTCCTGGAATTCATCAATCCCAATGCCCTGGACCAGTTCCTTTTGACCCCCACTAGAGGAAGCAACATCCTTGACCTGGTTATTACCAACATGGGTGACCGTTGCTCTACATTGGTAGTCAATCCCTCCCTGGACAGATCTGACCATAAACTAATCATCATGGAAATCCACAAATCACCCACACCCCCTGCAAAAGTAACCACCTTGAAAAACGTTTCCAAAGCTGACTTTGGGCTTCTAAAAACAGAGGTGGCTAACTTCACGGCACCCATGCCAATGGAAAATAGCTGCATGACTGCTGAATCATACACCAATGCACTGTATGAGCAAGCACATAAATGTTTGGAACTAGCCATTACCAACAGAACCAAGATGCTATGCTGTAAAAAAAGAAAACCAATCTGGAGGTTCCCTGCCATTAATAAATCTACAACAGAAGGAAGAACCTGTTGGAAAAAAGGTGAAGTCTCAAGATTGGAAAAACTCCCTTATTAGCCTCCACAAAAAGTTGAGATCCCTCATCAAATCCCCTAAAGCCAGCGATAAAGGCAGAATTGCAGCAGACACTAAAAATCACAAAGCCTTCTATAGTTATATCAAGAACCTCCACGGCAGTACCCAGATTTGCTCTGAGTTACTGCACAATGGTACTTCCAATACTGAGCCAACAGATATTGCCAACATACTGGCTGACAGATTCAGTGCCAACTTTACCCCTCTTCCCCCCCAAAGGACCAATCACAATACTGGAAGAATGTCAGGCACCCAGAATTACTGCAGCACAGGTTAAAGCTGCATTGTCCAAGGCCAAGAATACAGCTTCAGTGGGACACAATAATATCCCTGGCTGTGTTCTACATGAGCTACAAAGTGAACTGGCACCACATCTGTGTGCCCTGTTCAGTCACAGCCTCATCTCAGGCTTTGTCACTACCGAATGGTACACTACTACAGTCATCCCTCTCCATAAAGTGGGAGCAACTACAGACCCTGGGAATTACTGTCCCATTAGCCTGACGAGTCTGATATGTAAAGCTATGGCATGCATCATCATGGACCTGATTAACAAAGATATAGGAAATCTCCAAACTCTAGACCCCACACAATTTGGCTTTGTGAAAAGGAGATCATGCCTGCTCACCTTGGTTGACTTCTTTGAGTCAGTCACCAGGGATGTGGATGAAGGTAAGGCACTGCATACAGCCTACCTTGATCTGGCCAAGGCCTTTAATATCATTCCTCACTCAGAAATTATTGATAAACTCACCAAACTATGCATCAACCTCTATATCACTAGGTGGGTTGCAAATTGGCTCACAGCTAGAACACACAGTGTGTAAGTAGTAGACTTCAAGTCAGACTACCGACCAGTCATGAGTGAAGTCCCACAGGGAATGGTCCTGGGTCCTCTCCTGTCCGGAATCTACTTCTCAGAATTCCAGGCCAACACAAAGGGACTCTGGCTGAGAAAATCCATAGATGACTGCAATCTGGGAGCCATTATTAACTCCCCAGGTGATGCAGACATCCTACAGAAAGGCCTCACTGAGACCAATGACTGGTGTCAAAATCATGGCCTTAAGCTTAATGCCAAAAAATGTGTCATCATCCCCTTTGGTAAACACTCAGTCCCCACTAATTACCACATCAATCAAAGCCCACTAAACACTCAAGACTTTATAAGAGATCTGGGGACACAGGTAAGCAGCAACCTCTCCTTCGACCACCACATTGCCACTGTGGTCAGAAAGTCCTATGTGGCACATCTCATTACCAAGGGTTTTGCATCCACTATGAAAGAGGTCATCTTCTCACTCCACTCTTCCCTCATTAGACTAATCATCGAGTATAATGCCCCATTTGGCAACAGCTGGAAAGGCCACAGAAGTACCTCATGAAGAGGATCCTAGGCATTAAACACATGTCCTACATGGACAGACTCAAAGGATTCCAGCTATTCTCTGTCTCATACTGCCTGCTTGACTTACAAAGCCATGTCTGACCCAGCTCTGTTAGAAATGCTACATCTAAAGAAATCCCAATCCCTCTGTACCACACACTCTAGAGACCTCACCCTCATTACCACAATCAAGAGAAGATGCTGGAGGGACAGGTTCCTCACCCAGAGACTGCCCATGTTCTGAAATAGACTTCCCATACATTTTAAGCAGAGCACCTCACTGTCTCTCTTCAAGAGAAATCTTGATGAGCGGATGGGTAATAGAAAGTTCACCCCGTGGATCACTCCAGTGGCTCTACTTGATAGAGGCACTGGGAACTAATGTTGGGCGGCATGATGCCAAGACATGCCTATGGGCTAGGCCTGTAAAGGCTTCAGGGCCATTTGTCTAGTACACACCTATGAACCTATGAACATGTAAACCTATGAACCTATGAACAAAAATAAAAACACAGGACATACATCTGAACTTCTTCCGAATCTCAATAAAAAATTTACAATCACCCTCTCCTTTATACCCTACATAATAAATGAATTAAACAATTTATTAACACCTTATAGCCAGGCAAAATTTTCTGCAAGTCTTTTGCACAAAAATAGGTTCAACTACCAACACGTTATAAACCTGAGAGTAAGTTCTTAAAATATTCCAATTCCTTCTAACAATTTCCTTAATTTCTTCTGCTTGGGCACTATATTGAACAACCTGGGCCCTTTCAAATTTATTCTCAAATACCATGGGTCCCCTGTCTCAATGCCCACCCTCAAAAGTGATTTATATTTTATTTCCCATTAGCACTCAACATAGTCCCTAATGAAAAGCAAAAACAAACAAAAAATACTTCCAACAACCAGGTACCTGTATCCAAATAATAACAATGTCCAAGTAGCAAGACTGTGGATATGATAGTTCCTAATGAGTTTAACAAAATGTGTAGGACACCCTCTAACCAGGAACATATCACTACTTTATCTAACTCCCTTTTAAGTCCAATGCATCTGAGGTCATCCTAGCAACCTGGATGCATTGACCTTTCATTAAACTTCTTTTTTGATTCATAGGATGACTACTCAAAAAATCTAAATAGGAGTTACTAAAGGCAGGTTGCCTATAAACCAGATATTTAATCCCCTTATCACTGTGCATAATTAAAATATCCAAATAATTGATTTGGTTAAAATCATACCTAAAAGTAAATTAAAAAAAAACTTAAAGACTTATTAAGAAAGTCCACAAATTTATAAATATCTTGCTCAGACCCATTCCACAAAATAAAAATATCATCCAAAGATCTTATATACAACTGATCAGTACAAAAATATTCAGAGTTAAAAATCTTAGTAGTCTCCCTATCCAATAAAATCAGATTTGCATATATGGGGGCACAAGATGCCCCCATTGCCACCCCCAGAATTTATTTAAAATATTGGCCTTCAAAAAAATGTAAATATTCTCTGAGACCAATGTCATTAATTCCAAAATCAAATTAATTTTATCATTCGTTAAACTAGTACAATACCTTATACTGTTATAAAAATGTTCAAACCCTTTTTTTTAGGAATAGATGAAAACAAATCAATATTAATTGTTTAAAACAAATCAAATCTCTCCTCCACAATTCCTGTTTAAGCCTTCCTAAGAAATCCCAGGAGTCCTTAACCAAATGAGGAACTACCTGATAAACTGTTTTTAAACAATGATCAATACAAAGTCTAAGGTAATGGGTCTTAGATCCCCCTACCACTACTATTGGTCTAAAAGGCAGATTAAAAAATGTTGTATGGAACTTGGGGAATGTCAAAAATGGTGGGCACAATAGGCTTCTCCACCTTCAAAACTTTATAGGTTTCCCAAGGGATTCTCTGATCAATTAGAAATTCTTCTAAAAATGAATCAATTCTTCTATAAGCTATTGATACTTCTTTATTAAACACTGATGCATTAGAATCATTTAGCATCAAACGTATAATATCTGAATAATCAGAGGACTCAAAAAGCACTATGCCCCCACCTTTATCTGGTTTCATAATCCTAATTGTTTTATCATTTCTTAAATTCTCTAATAACTATTTCTCCCACCTACTAAGATTAGAATAATGAGCTCATTTTCTATTTTTCTTAGAAATCGATAACTTGTAAATATCTTCATACACTACCCTTTCAAAAGTCATTTAAATTGGGTGGAGTTGTGGATTGAATGTACTCTTCTTTCTAATATTTCCATCCCTATTGTTATTTTGACTGGTATAGTTAAAAATATTAAAACCATTTTTTTCTCCAAACAATTTTGTTATGATCTAATATTCCTCCTTTTCCTCCCTTCCTTCCATTACCATGAATAATTCTTTTGACTTTGTAGTTGGGGTTCCAAATAATATCGATTCCTTGATAAATACCCCCCTACTGGCTGGGCATAATGAAAATCCTGGGCTCTATTGTTGTTTGACACTACCCCCTTGTTCTCAGTAGTACCTTGATTTACTCTGTTTGAGTCCAAATGTGGAGAAGAAATGGAATAATGTATTTAAGAAAAAAAAATTGGAAAGGGATAGTGCACAATATAGTAGAAAAGAGGCATACCCAATTAAGGGTAATACAAGTAGAATGGTTCACTACGGTAAGGCGTCCAATGGCAATATGGACCCAATCTAAAACAGAAACAATGCTCTTAGGATGGGACAAACAGGAGGGCCACTGTTGAAGAGAGTCATCTAGTAACCCAAACAAAAGAAAACAATCATTATGAGTTCTAGATGTGGAGTTATCAAAAAGAGAGAAAGCTGTGTCTGCCTTCAAAGATGATGAAGCTACAACCATGACTCCATGCGATAAAAGCGATGAAAATAATCATGAACTGATTGACTTCAGAAAAGCTATATACATTTTAAAGTTGGGGCCATCTGTCAAAGGAAAAAACTTCAAAGACCAATACACATAAGGTTCAGTTAAGGCACTTTAATTTACTTGCAGCAAGGAGACAAAAACATGTAAATACAAGGATTTGTCTAACTACTAACAGGAAGTATGTTCATGCTTATACTGTTTTACAAGACATGGCCTTCTAAGCTGACGTAATCAAACACAACTTTTAGCATTGTTCTACAGCAGATGTTACTCAGATTTTCTGCTGACATGACTAGATTTGTGAGAAACTTTTCAGAAAAACAACCTGGCCTTGGTGACTATTAATCCGTTTACAAGCGTCTATTGTACAGTGTTACATTTCGAGGTACTCTTCTAATACAGATACAAGCAAATGCTAATTGCAGTTCATATTTTCAAGCAGGCTTTGTACTAATTATCTATAACTTCTACAGCTGTGTATTTTCTCATGGCACAGCGGAACTTCTTGCCTAAGTTTCATACAAGTAGTATTGTTCTATTCATTATTTTCCTAACGCAAGCAGAGATCACCTGCTTCTCAGTAAATTTCCAAGGCACAAGCAAGATTTTAGCTAATGATACAAGCTCAGAAAGCAACTGCAGTTTGTACAGATTTATGCAGTATGAAATAGAATAAATGTGTTAACCCTTTTCAAGCACTAAATGCACTAAGCATATTGCTAATACACACATTAATACATATTTTTCTAACATTTCCCCCCTATTAATACTTGTATTCTACTTTCAAAATAAGCATAAACAGTTTGTTTTCTTCTCCTACCCCTTCCACTCTGGATTTGCAGTTAAGAGAGTCATTCAGTTTAAACTTATGAAAGCATTTTAGTCTTTTATCAGTTCTTCAAACTCAGTACTTTGATATAAGGTTTCAGAAACTGAAATGTCTATTAGGTCTTTAACCAGTCTTTTCATGCAGGGAATACCACAACAAACACATACTCCCAGTAGGAGCATACCTACACAAATGGCAATCAGGATGTTCATTAGGATGGTACCCCACCCCCCAAACCATTTCTGGAAAAAGTCCATCAGTGGGTTTGGGCCTGGTTTGGTCATGGCCGACACTTGCTGAATTACCTCAAGATGATTGTCTATCTCATGTTTATGGTCAGGAATATACGAACAGCATTCTTCTTGGATTAAAGCACATGTTCCACCTCTCGCTGCTAGGGTGAAGTCGAGGGCCATGTGGTTTTGGAGCACTACAGTTCTCATAGCATTCAGTTCATCAGTCACCAATTCGAGAGCAGAAAAAGTTGCGTTGCTCATTACTTCGAGAAGTTTTGACAGTTTTCTCGGCTCCCAGATCGATTTCACTGCTCCATATGCTGGTAATATGCCTGCCCACGATATAATGCTATCACTCAAGTCCATGTGTGTCAGTCCTTTGCCTAGAGAGTGATGGTCTTTCCAAAGCGCATCAATTTGTCCCACTGGATTTACATTTTGACATTTCGAATTTTCCCATGAGGTAAAACTGCAGTGTGTCGTATGGTCAGAACCAGGTAACCCAAAAAACAACTGCCGGATCAATTCTCAGGTAACCATTTGTATGCCTTTCTACCACACACAAAATAACAGTCCTCTGCTTTAGTAGTAACCTTGCTATGAATATACACTCGCCCTGCATGAAACATTTTTCTATCAATTGTAGACATCTGTTTATAAATAACAGAATTATGTTTTACTTCATCAACTGTTTTGTGCATCAATCCAAGAAATGAATCATAGTTTGTATTACAATAAAGATCTACTTTGTTACCTTTAGTGTAACATCTATAAGGAACAAATCCAGAAAACTGCAAAAAAGGCACTCACAAAAACACTACAAAAAATCCAATAGAGCGCAATGGGCTAATAGAGAGGCACTCCAACCAGCTTATTAGAACTGCACGATTTATTGAATATCCACAAACACCAAGAAAAAACATTAACGCAATTAATCCACAGTACGCGTTTTCGTCCACGTAATCTATAAGGAACAGTTACATTGCAATTGCTCCAACCCACTTGAACAGTATCATTTTTTATAAAAACAAACAGTTCCCTTTTGTGGAACAGACAAGTGCAATGCTATTTTATCTTGTGCTGTAATGGTTGAGGTATCATAAATCAAGTTCTCCCAGGTCTCATTGACCCCTAGGGGGACTGTTGTCATTAATAACCCCCTGTATGCTGTTGGCAAAGTTGTGCAAATCCAGCAATTCAAAACATTTAAAGTCTCAGCATACACATATTTAATTGCCTGGTAAGTGTTAAAGTTTGGATGCCAGTTTATGAGTAACGCTTCATGTTTATTCAGTTCAGTCTGTGTGGCTGGAAAAAGAAAAGGACACAACAAAAAGATTATTGTCATTAGTACAGTTAACAGGATGATTATGCAATACTTCTGAGGAAAGGGTTGTTTTGTATTCCTGTTTCTTCTGGACTCTATCATTTTTGCTATTGGCATGTAACAAGATTTTTGTCCAGTTCAAAGTTTTTAACTAATTTACAGTGTGTCAAGTGGATCCAGGAGGCATGCTCCATGATTTTAACTGCAGTGGGTGTTGACAAAAGCACTTGATATGGACCTTCCCACTTTGGAGACGCCCAGTTTTTCTTCTTAACTACCTTCAGCCAGATCCATGCTCCAGGGGGCACTGCCACTTCTGATGGTCTGATTCGTTCTTTATCTGAAACAGAATTTAACTGCAACAAATGTTTAGAATTTAACAAATTATGCATATACTCTGCTAATGTACTGTCAGCTTCCTGGTCTGCAGGCATGAGAGATTTCCACTGAGGTATATAGTAAACCCTTCCAAAGAGCTTTTCAAAAGGAGTCAATCCTTTTGCATTCAGAACAGTTCTCATGCTCAACAGTGCCAGGGGCAGACAGTACACCCAGTTTCTCTGCGTTTCTGCTACTAATTTTCTTAGCTTACTCTTTAAAATCCCATTCTGCCTCTCTACTAGCCCTGCTGATTGAGGGTAATACACACAATGATTCTTTAGGGAAATGCAAAAATGTTTACTTAACTGCTGTATGGTCTGATTTACGAAGTGAGTGCCATTGTCACTGTAGATCCTTTCCAGAATGCCGAATCTAGGGATGATTTCTTTAACAAGAACTTTGGCCACAGTCATAGCATCTGGATTTTTAGTCGGAAAGGCTTCCACCCATCTGGAAAACATATCTACAATGACAAGACAATACTTCTTATTTTCACATTTATTCAACTCTATGAAATCCATACAGATAGTATGAAATGGATACGGTGGTGTAGGGAAACTCCCTTGCTTGGGCTTTAACGCCCCTTGTGCATGATGTTTATTACAGATGTTGCATAGCGAACAAAATTTTTTAGAGTAATTTGTAAATCCATACGTCGTGAACACTTGGTTCACCAGCTGTACCATCCCCCCTGTTGAGACATGGCACTGCCCATGGCTCAACAAAGCTGCATATCTAAACAAATTAGATGGCAATATCGGTTTTCTTTCTTTAGAGATGTGCAGCCTCTTTTCGAGAATTGCTCCTCGTTTTACCCATCTTTGTTTTTCAGCTTGCGTAGTAAGTGTTTGCATTGTCTTTAACATTTCTAAGTCTAAAATCTCAGAGGGTTGTAATTCCTCATTCAAAAGAAATACTTCTGAAGCTGCCTGCTTTGCAGCTGTATCAGCTCTCGCATTACCTTTTGAAATCCTATCCTGTTGCTTGGTATGAGCTATGCATTTACAAATAGCTACTTTCTGAGGTAACTGAATAGATTCTAAAAGATCTAAAATGAACTGTGCATGATTGATTGGCTTGCCAGTAGATGTTATCATTCCTCGATTTTTCCACTGTTGCGCAAAAACATGTACAGTAGAAAAAGCATACTGGCTGTCAGTAAAAATGTTCACACATTTATCCTTTGCTAAGGTACATGCCCGTGTCAAGGCAATCAATTCTGCTGCCTGTGCAGATAAAGTATGTGGTAAAGATTTTGCTTCTATAATGTCTGTGTCAGAAACTACTGCATATCCTACTAGGTTCTGTCCTGCAGGACTCCTTTTGCATGAGCTGTCTACGTAGTATGTCACCTCGGCATCATCCAAGGGGACATCCGTAAGATCTTTTCTAGGCAGTGTCTTTTGCTCAATCATCTGCAGGCAGCTGTGTGGTGTGCCATCTGCAGGGGTTGGGAGCAAGGTAGAAGGGTTCAAAGTCGTACATCGTTCAATCGTCATATGAGGTTGGCTCAACAGTATAGTCATACAGGAAATATGCCTAGCAGGGGAAAGATATGCTACCTTCTCTTGCAGTAAAATAATTGCGACTGCATGGGGCACTCTCAATGTGAGAGGGTGGAACAACACTACTGAGGCTGAAGCCTGTACTGCCATTGCAGCTGCAACTACTGCTTGTACACAGTGAGGTAAAGACCGTGCCACTGGGTCCAGTTGTGATGAATAATAAGCAATTGGGCGTTGCTTGTCCCCATGCTGCTGTGTTAACACTGATGTCATATAACCTTGCTTACAATCTACAGTTTGGAAAAAATGTTTATGATAGTTTGGTAATCCCAAAACTAATGAGGATGCTATTAACTGTTTCAGTTTGCAGAAAGCAGATTCTGCTTCTGGTGTCCATTGTAGCAAATCCTGTGCTGCCATAGGCTTTTTATAAGTAAGGTTATTCAACGGTGCAGATTCCAAGGCATAGTTTGGAATCCAACTCCGACACAAATTAGTCGTACCTAGGAAGGACATAATTTCCTTCTTGGTAGTGGGTTTTGGTGCTTGCAAAATCGCTATTTTTCTGTCCTCATCTAATGTCCTACCTTCCTTGGATATTACATATCTTAGGTATTTAACCTGTTTTTTCCAAAGCTGCAGTTTATTTTTGTTTACTTTATGTCCTTCAGTGGCTAAAAATTGTAATAGCGCTATAGCGTCTTCTTTACAATCTTGCTGGGTGGGGGACGCCAGCAGGATATCATCAACATAAAGCAAAATCGGGCTACCCCTTGGTGGGGTAAATCCCACCAAGTTGCTTGCCATTTCTTGTGAGAATATTGTTGGACTTTCACAATACCGCTGTGGTAGTCGCATATATGTATACCTTTTCCTCTGAAATGTGAATTCAAACCAATGCTGACTGTCAGGGTGTATTGGTATCAAAAAGAACGCATTGCTGATATCTACCACAGAAAAATATTTCTGTTGAGGTTTTAAATCATTCAACAGGGTGTGTGGGTCTGGTACCGTAGGTGCCCTTGGTATTACTGCGTCATTTACAGCTTGTAAATCTTGGACCATACGCCACTCTCCATTCACTTTCTTTACAGGAAATAAGGGTGTGTTACATGGTGAATCAGAATATTCCACCAGCACCCCTTCCTTAAGTAAAGCTGCTATAATAGGTTTGATTCCTACCTCTGCATCTTTTCTTAAGGGATACTGTCTCTTTTGTGGTCTAAATGCTGACTTTGGCATAATAGTAACTGGTCCCGCTGTACGAATAAGTCCTACATCTGATTTTCCTGTTGACCACAGATTTTTTGGTATATTCTGTAAGGCATTCTCTTCCTCCTTCAATAGGAGTGCTAATCAGCTGTCCTCGCTAGACTGCAAGTGTACAGCTGGGTGGGTCTGAGTTATCCAATTCAGCTTCTGCATTTGTATTCCCTGTTGTGACAGTTCTAACTCTGTTTTTCCCATCTCGTGACTTTTTCTCCTAAGTCTACCCATTTTACATTCTTGTCCTTAGTTAAGCTAACATGTGGTAATCGATTAGATTTATAGAGTGCAAAGAACTCCTGGGGCAATGAACAGCTGGCTGCACTGTTCCCTTCTGTGTCCCAGTACAGATTACGTAATATCAATCTGTTTGCACGATTTCTAAACAATTCTTGCTCATATTCCTTATCAGGTCCTGGTGTGTTACAATAATACAGAGTACAGTACAACAAGTGCTGTTTATCAATGTCAAGGGAGGGGAACTTGCTGATGGCTACGTTCATCAACTCTTTGGTCACTGCCCTTGGACCAGTCGTAACCAAGTCCTGGCTGTACCAATAGTACGTTTTACCCTCCATTTGTACTGCAAAGGTATCAATTTGTCGCTGTGCTTCCATACCCTGCATAGTCAGAACTACTGCTATACCAAATAGCTGCATAAGGTCTCTGCCCAAGTGGTTTACTGGGCATTTCGCAGAAACAACAATTTTGCTTTTCTGGGTCAATCCTAAAACAGGATCAGTTATTGCAATATTATGGGAGAGGGGCTCCCGATACAGCTGTCCATTAGCTGCTTTCACTAGTTTGCAATCAGGTGACTTTGAGTTCTCTGGCAGTTTGGAGGGATGTATCAGGGTCCGTGATGCCCCTGAGTCACACAAGAATCTAACTTCCCTCCCTTCTACCAGGAGTATAACTTCTGGTTTCGTGTCTGCTAAATAGAGCTCTAAGCTCAATAAAGCCAAATCCAATATTTCATTTTCTTCACAATCTGTGACTTCTTGCACTTCCTCTATTTCTTCTGTCACATTCTCTACTCCCTCTATCACATACTCATTTGTCCTTTCTCTGCTATTCCCTTCTAGTGATTCCTGACTATCATATAGTCAGTCCTCAACCTCCTTATCTTCCGTGGTTGCCTTCTTGTTTTTCTTGCAATCCCTTGCCAAGTGTCCCTTCCTACCGCATTTAAAACATTCACCCCTTTTCTTTCACCCTTCAAAGTCCTCTGATCATTGATCAGATTGTTTGTTTCCCTGGGCATTTCTCTTGCCCTTTTTCCCGGACTGTACTACATATACTTCTGCTCCATCTTCTACAGAAAATACTTGGGCTTTCTTTTTCTTTTTGCTATTAAAATGCCTTTCGGCATGCCTAGCATATTCAAGTAATGACTGTAATCTGCTTGTACGATGATCTACCATGTGCTTTGTAATAAAGCTGCTTATAGGTGCAATACTGCCTTTCAAAAATGCATTCTTTAGCTGCTGCTCGTATGGGGAATCGTGTGTTTGATCTTCAGGAACCTGCATTCCACAATGGTTATTAAAACATTCTAATAGTCTGGCATAATATCTGTCAATAGCTTCACCTTCCTGTTGGATGCATTGATTAATGCAAGTCCAGTCTGCCCTAGGCTTCCATTTTTCAGAGATTCGGTCTGTAAGACCTTTCACTCTGTTGTCTAATTCTGCGCTGCTATGTGGGAGGGGCCTGAGCGCAATATCACGGAGATTCCAGTCGCCACTAATCATGTGCCAATCTGGTCCCACAATTTATCTGACTACTTTTTCTACCTCTTCTCCGTTTAAATTATAACTCAACCTCATTCCTTGGAAAGCTTCTAAGAACTTTCTAAAATTAACTTTTGGATGGGGAATTCTCTCAGTGGCTTTCCGGATGTCTTACGGAGTCCAGGGTCTATACACTAAAATAGTTGGGTCCTGACCTTCTTGCCCTGCCTGAGGATTAGGCACTTCTATAAGTGGGCATATTTCTTCTTCACTCATAAATCGTGAATTTCTACCCATTTGATATAACTCAATGTCCCCTTTTGAGTTTCCTGCCCGTGTTCGAGACCTGGTCTCGACGGGATCTCTAATAAACGGTGTTGCTTTTGTAGTGTCTCTACTTACAGTGACAGCAGGATATCGCAGGGGTGGGCTAACTTGTTCACTTGCCTCATATTCTGGTAAGGGAGGTGGTGGGGCTGATGCTATTACTAAGTTATTGTCGTCTTTATCTAAAAACATTGCTTTTGAATTATTACTCTTTTGTTCCCTTCGGTTTACTTCCTCAATCCACCTGTGTGCCTGAGGAATTCCTAACTGACGTTACTTCTTTACCCGACCTTTAGAATCGGTTTTAAGCTGTCTGACAAGTTTGACAAGTGAGGATTTTTCTAGTTTACCATCAAATTCATACTTATTAACCCATTTTGAGTAGTATTTAATATTATCAGCATGCTGTGACTGCATGTATTTTGCGTCTTCAGTTAACAGCGGATTTTGGGACCTTTTTGTACAATTATTACCCATTTTGTTCTACCCTTTTAATTGTTACGTAACACCTTATTTTTTAACATGGTACCACGGATGTTTTTATAGTCTCTTCAGAATGACTGCCTACCTGCTCTGTTTCCCTGATCTATGGCAAGACAGTAATCTTTCTGTCCCTGACCTATAAACAAAGTCTCTAACAGAACAAATACAAATCTAGTCCCTGATCTAAAACAGAAAAAAGAAGGTGGATTCACCTTACCTGAGCCTTCGTGATTCATCACCTGGTTCAAGTAAACCTGTCCTTTAGTCGCAGATCAGAAAGTGGCTGGCCTCTTTTGTACGACAATTCAGTCGGAAGACTTTTCAAATAAGAAGAACCGATGTGGTTTCTTCCCTGTACGGTTTCAAGCCACCTGGCCTGTCTGATCCAAGGCGAAGTGAAGGTTTCCGGTCCAAAGGAGCAATCTGTCAAAGGAAAAAACTTCAAAGACCAATACACGTAAGGTTCAGTTAAGGCACTTTAATTTACTTGCAGCAAGGAGACAAAAACATGTAAATACAAGGATTTGCCTAACTACTAACAGGAAGTATGTTCATTCTTATACTGTTTTACAAGACATGGCCTTCTAAGCTGACGTAATCAAACACAACTCTTAGCACTGTTCTACAGCAGATGTTACTCAGATTTTCTGCTGACGTGACTAGATTTGTGAGAAACTTTTCAGAAAAACAACCTGGTCTTGGTGACTATTAATCCGTTTACAAGTGTCTATTGTACAGTGTTACATTTCAAGGTACTCTTCTAATACAGATACAAGCAAATGCTAATTGCAGTTCATATTTTCAAGCAGGCTTTGTACTAATTATCTATAACTTCTACAGCTGTGTATTTTCTCATGGCACAGCGGAAATTCTTGTCTAAGTTTCATACAAGTAGTATTGTTCTATTCATTATTTTCCTAGCGCAAGCAGAGATCACCTGCTTCTCAGTAAATTTCCAAGGCACAAGCAAGATTTTAGCTAACAATACAAGGTCAGAAAGCAACTGCAGTTTGTACAGATTTATGCAGTATGAAATAGAATAAATGTGTTAACCCTTTTCAAGCACTAAATGCACTAAGCATATTGCTAATACACACATTAATACATATTTTTCTAACACCATACCTCTCAACATCTTAGCTCAGAAAACCTGGACAAAGGCAAAAATTATGGGAGGAGGCTCAAAAATATGGACAGATATTAAATATCGCTGTTATTAACTTTGAAAGTTGATAAAATAATATGCTTTGCATTGACATGTATTTTCTGAAGGATATGAAGTCTGAAATTCAAATGTCTGTCATTATTTAGTAACTTCAGTCATCAATGATTTTATAGAAAACCAAAAAAATTAAATAAACAGATAAAAAATAAGAGAAAAACATCTGGACATGTTGTGAAAATCTGGACAGTTGACAGCTATGAATGGGTCATTTCTGAAGATTTTTGTCAAGTGCAATCCAGATCACATGGACAAAAAAGCATTACAAAGAAAATATTTATTTATTTAAATTTTTACCCATGCTTTGACTTACTAAATTACTTTTTGAATAGGGTAAGCAAAGAGAGAGAGAGCAAATCCTAAGACAGTTATGACTATCAAGTCCTTTTAGAACTGAAGTAATGAGGTTAGCACATAGTAATGTCTGGGTTGGACACCTAGTGATAGATAAGAGAAAGACTAGAGTTTTAGATGAAATCTGATGCTTATTTAAGGTGAAGCTGTTAAAAACATTTGTATTCCACCTCAATAACCATTATATTTGTTTATTTATTTAATTTGCCAAACTGCTAATTTATAATTGATTCAAAAATGCATGCATATGCTAATCTAGCTATAATTAGAGCTGGACACCAAATGTGATATAAATCCCTGCTGCCTGCCCATTAATACTAATGACATAAATTTGATCTTCGTAGATTTCCATGTTCAGGAGTAATTTTAAGTGCATTTTTTTCTAAAAAAGATTTAAAATAACTTGTAATTTTGCTCCAAAAAAGTACTTGTCTGCATAAGGCTGCAAGCAAGCACTATTTTTGTGAAAAAAATACATTTTTGCCTAATGAAGCATGACCTTTAACTCCAAAGGTTGCTACAGGTCAGTTGTCCTGAGTGATTCAGAGACCATTCTCCAGCTTCAGCTGTATGCCGGTACTGAATATAACACAGAGAGGGGTTGTGCGTGTGTATGTCTAGTTATTAATAGGAGTGTGTTAGTATGCATGGGTGTCTTTAAATGTGTGTGTGTGTGTGTGTGTGTGTGTGTGTGTGTGTGTGTGTGTGTGTGTGTGTGTGTGTGTGTGTGTGTGTGTGTGTCTAGGTATTATTAGGAGTGTGTTAATATGCATGGGTGTCTTTAAATATGTGTGTGTGTGTGTGTGTGTGTGTGTGTGTGTGTGTGTGTGTGTGTGTGTGTGTGTGTGTGTGTGTGTGTATAAGCATGGGTATGTTTGGGTATTTCTGAGTGTGTTAATGTGCATGGGGGTTTAAGAAAGTGGGTGTGTGTGGGGGTATTTCTGAGAGTGTGTTAACTCATTCAAGCATGTAGTGCCTTTTTCTGAATTTTTTAGCTAACACTCATAGCTACTACTTATGACGTCCAGACATTTTTTGGATCTGTCTTCATTAAGTAAATTATTTATTTATTTATTTTATTTTATTTATTTTATTTGCATTTGTTTACCAGGAAAGTCCACTTAACTAAAGTGAGACCATTTTCAGTGGAGGCCTGGGAAGAAAACCTCCAACATAAAGACGCACATACAATCAAAAAACACAATGAAAAATTTACTAAGATGTAAAATTTACTGCCATAGTTAAAATAGTCAATGATACAATTCAAAACATTTCACTGGATAACAAACAGGTGTTAAGTCACATATGAGAGTGTAGGTGGAAGCTCAATTTAACATTAGTTACAGTAAGTATAATTTATGCATTTAAATTTGCATATAACTTATGTAAGTTAGATGTACTAAGTAACAGCTGCACAGTAATATACTATACATACATATATATATCTATATATATATATATATATATATATATATATATATATATATATATATATATATATATATAGATTCACTATTCAATCCTGACGTACTGAAATGTCGAATTTCAGTATTTTGAGACTGAATAGTCGAAAACCCACATACATGAAAACCCACAATCACGAATACCACAACCGCGACCATTCACACACACACACAAACCAAGACATAATCACACACACATACACCTACCTAACTAAAC